>NC_030433.2:11186398-11331398 GCF_001660625.3 Ictalurus punctatus | reverse complement strand
CATGCGTTTTTCTGGATTTTTTTGTTGTTATTCTGTCTCTCACTGTTCAAATAAATCTACCATTAAAATTATAGAACGATCATTTCTTTGTCAGTGGGCAAACGGACAAAATCAGCAGGGGATCAAATACTTTTTTCCCTCACTGTATATATACACATATATACACACGTATATAGACATATACATATATACATACACACACACACACACACACACACACACACACACACACACACATATATATATATATATATACATATATATATATATATATATATATATATATATATATATATATATATACACATATACACACACACACAAATATATATATATATATATATATCCACACAAATATATACACATACACACATATATATATATATATATATATATATATATATATATATATATATATATATACACACACACACACACACAAAAAAATTGGCAAAAATGCCAAAGCACTGTCATTATTATGGCTAGGACCTTTCATAACTCATCAACCACAATATATTCATACTGAATTATACTACAAATAGAGTTTCATTCATTCACTTTCAGTACAAACTAAACATCTTCACACATATTCAGTCCTGGTACCTGTCCTGGGAACACTGGGCATGAAGTTAGAACACAATCTAGATGCGATGCCAGCTACTAATAGATGTCTGTTTAAATGTTTGCCTTCTTCTCATAAAAAAAAAAAAATCCTACTAATGAAACGTTTTTTCAAATGCCTCTGGCTTTTATGCTACATCATGTTGTAAGTGACTGCAAAAATGTAATCAGCTTTTCTTTTTTGGGTGTTGTGATTGTTTTAAAGTCATGGTTTAGATGCAATTAAAGGGAGTCATGACAGAAGGTAAATCTGAGGTTGTCAAACACTTTTGCACATTTATGCCCAGAGACCTGCTTAGACAGATGAAAGAGATTACGTGATTATGTATTCTCTCATTAAAAAAAAAAAAAAAATGCTGTAAGTTGTCATTTCTGCTGTAATTCGTGTAATTTAAAAATAAAATTTATGTAATTTGTTACGATTCTTAGGCAGAGACAAACGCGGACTGGCAATCGGGATTACGTGGGGTGGACGACAGACGGAACACGGAACGAGATTAAGGTCAGAATAATCGGGCAATCAGGTTATATGGGGCGGAGGCAGAAGCATAATCTAAAGACAAGCGAATCTGAGATTGATGCTTGGTACACAAACAGAGATGAGGCTGTTGAGCGGTTACTTCGCAAGTGGCTGACGTTAACATGGCCTTTTAATAACTTTAGATGTAGTGCAGGTGTTCATAATTAGAACTCCGGCGAACTCGAGCGCGGGCATGGCTGGGAAGTGTAGTCCTCTTCCGCCATGTCCCTGGGTGGCACTACACCATGGGAACTGCAGCGAGTTCGCTGTGGTGTAACAGAGCTCCCCGCCAAAGGGCTCACTACGGGAGCCGAATCTCTCCGAGGCCTCCCTACCCTCCGGGGACCCGGTTTGTCAGGATGAGCCGCATGGAAGTCTCTACGCAGACTTGTGTCTAGAATGTCTTGGGCTGGGATCCAGCACTGCTCCTCTGGATACTCGAGTCTTCCTCTCCTACGTCTGGAGTTCAGAATGTTGCGGACGCAGAAGGCTGGGTGGCCTTCAATCTCCAGCGGTTCCGGTGGGGAGTCTTCTGGCACCACGGTGGCCAAGGGGTAACCCAAGACACACTGAAATGGGGTGAGCTGGGTGGCAGAATGCCGTAGCGAATTCTGAGCGTATTCCACCCACGGTAGGAAGTGGCTCCAGTCCCCTGGGTTGGTGGAACAGAAGGTTCGAAGGAACCGTATGACCTCTTGGTTGACCCGTTCTGCCTGTCCATTGGCCTGGGGGTGGTACCCGGAAGTGAGGTTAACTGTGACCTCCATCTTCTCCATGAAGCTGGCCCAAACGCGAGATGTGAACTGTGGACCCCTGTCAATCACAATCTCCTCGGGGATGCTGAAGTACCAAAAAACATGTTGGAAAAGGAGTTCCACCGTGGTGAAGTCGGAAGGGGTGGCCGGTAGAGAAATTAGGCTCAAGGAATTCGAAAACCGATCGACGACCAATGACATGGGTGTGTATGTCCCTGTGACTTCAGCAAGTCCATTATGAAATCTAGGGCCAGGTGGGACCACGGCATTCAGGTATGAGTAGAGGCACCAACCTCCCGGCAGGTAGAGCACCTTGGTCCCTTGGACTGAGTGCAAGAGAAACATGAGGATACGATGCGCTGAACCTCCCTAGGCATGTTGGGCCACCAGTACTTTTTGGCCAGCAGTAGGTACGTGCGGCGGGCCCCTGGGTGACCCGTAGCCAACGTTGTGTGTCTAGACGATACCGTTTCGGTACAAACTGTTTATCGGGAGGACAGGCTGCCGGGATTCGTGACCTGGGGATACGGGCTTGGTTTGCTCTAGGGTCCACTACAAGGCGCCCACTATGCAGGAGGGAGGCACGATATAACTCTCCTGGTCCGCCAGCCCCTCTGGGGCATGAATACAAGACAGTGCATCGGCCTTTGTGTTCTTTGAGCCAGGCCTATAAGACAGGGTGAATTGGAACCTGGAAAAGAATAGGGACCAGCGAGCCTGGCGAGGAGTGAGGCATTTGGCGGTTCTCAGATACTCCAAGTTCTTATGGTCCGTAAAAATAACAAATGGGTGTATGGCTCCTTCCAGCCAGTGTCTCCACTCCCCTAGGGCCAGCTTAATAGCCAGGAGTTTACGGTTCCCCACATCATAGTTGCGTTCCGCTGGCGACAACTTTCAGGAGAAGAACAGCACGGGGTGCAACTTGGGTCTATCTCCAAATCTTTGAGACAGGATAGCCCCCACTCCCACTTCAGACACATCTACTTCCACAACAAACGGCCTGGAGGGATCCGGGTGTCTGAGGATGGGGGCTGAGGTAAAGGCCCGCTTAAGCTTCTCCACAGCCTCCTGGGTGATTGGGGTCCAAAGGAGTCGCCAGGGCTTACCTTTCAGGAGAGATGTCAGGGGTTGCGCCACCTTACTAAAGTCTTGAATGAATCACCTGTAGGAGTTGGCAAAGCCAAAGAAACGCTGCAACTCCCTGACGGTTCGCAGAGTGGGCCATTCCACGACCGCTTGAATCTTGCGCTGGTCCATGGCGACTCCCCTTGGGCTAATGACATACACTAGGAAAGAGATCGTGTGCTGGTGGAACTCGCATTTCTCAGCCTTTACGCAAAGCTGGTATCGCAGCAGGCAATGCAATACTTGCCAGACATGCTCGACGTGCTCCTCTAGGGATGTCGAATATACCAAAATATTGTCGATGTAGGCAACAACATACCTCCCCAGCATGTCCCTCAGGGCGTCATTGATTAGGTTCTGGAACACGGAGGGGGGTTAGCGAGCCCATACGGCATAACCAAGTACTCATAGTGTCCTGAGGTAGTGCTGAAGGCCGTTTTCCACACGTCCCCCTCCCTAATGCGGATCAGGTTATAAGCGCTGCCTAGGTCCAGATTCGTAAAGATGGTTGCGGACCGTAGCTGCTCCAGGGCTGAGGGGACGAGAGGCAGGGGATACCAGTACATTACGGTCACTTGGTTGAGGCCCCGATAATCAATGCATGGCCGGAGGCCCCCTACTTTCTTCTCTACAAAGAAGAAACCGGCAGATGCAGGGTACATGGAGGGTCGAATGTACCCCTGTTGGAGAGCTTCCTGGATGTACTCCTCCATGGCCCACTGTTCAGCTTGGGAGAGCGTGTACACATGGCCCCGAGGTGGGCTGGCCCCTGGGTAGGAGATCAATGGCACAGTCATAGGGTCTGTGAGGTGGTAGACTACTGGCTTTCTCCCTGCTGAACACCTCATGGAGACAGGGGATTCTCCACAGTCGTGATGGCCAAAGGGACTGCAGGACCCCTCAAACAATTTTGCAAACAATACGAGGACCATTGGGCGAGTTGTTTGTCCGTCCAGGAGATTTGGGGATTGTGCCGTTCTAGCCAGGGTAATCCAAGTATGACGGGATGTCTGGTGGAGACCGTGATGTATAGGACCATAGTCTCATGGTGGAGGGCACTAACTTGAATGTTGACTGGGAGTGTGCAGTGAGATATTATTCCTCCACCTATAGGGGACCCGTCTATGGACTGAAGTTTGCGAGGTCGGAGCAGGGGACATATAGAGAGGCTGAGCTTCTGCACCATCTTCTCATCTATGAAGTTCTCCACTGCTCCAGAGTCGACAAGCGCTAAAAGAACAAAAGAACGACCTGAATGTTCTATCATGACGGGTATGGCAAATATGTGAGAAGCATGTGACTGGTTAAGACTCACCTGGACGCGACGAGGTGGGTTGTCCGTGCTTCTCTCGGTCACGCAAGGCCTCCTGTGGGGGCACTGACGGACGACGTGGGTGCCCTCACCACAATAGAAGCACCGGGAATTATTACGTCTTCTTTCCCTCTCCTCCTTGCGGGTCCGTGCACGTCCAAGCTGCATGGGTTCAGCTGGTGCGACTGGCTCTGGTGGCAACGGACTACGCAGTACAGGGCGGTTAGTATGGCGCAGACGATCCAGTCTTATGGTTAGATCAACGAGGTCATCGAAGGTTAGATGTTCTCCCTGACAGGCTATCTCTTCCAATAACTCCGGATCTAGGACACAACGGAACGCGGTCTTAAGGGCTGGCTAATTCCATCCGCTCCGGGCAGCAATGGTACGGAACTCCAGTGCGTATTCCCTCGCAGTACGTGAGCCCTTTCTAAGCTGCATGAGTTCGTCACCAGTCTCCCAGCCATCAGGAGAATGGTTGAAGGCATGTTGGAAACGGGCGAGGAAGTCTGCTAGCGAAGGTCTGACACCGCCTCCTCGCTCCCACTCTGCCGTAGCCCAAGCCAGGGCTGTTCTGGAGAGTAACTCCATAAAATGGGTCAACTTACGGACCTCCGGCATATCCGGGTGGTTTTCAAAAAATAGTGCACGTTGTAGCAGGAAGCCCTTGCATCGTTACGGCTACCCAGCGTATTTCTCTGGTGTAGGCAGAGGCGGGTTGTGCGCCGTTGGCGTGGTGGGAATGTGCGCAACCGGCACTGGAATGTGCGCAGCCAGCGTTGGCTGAACATATGCTGAGGCGGCCGGCTGTGGATGCATTGTGAGAGCCGAGGGCGTTGCGGTAGTAGACGTGGAAGAGCTCAATCGTGAGACCTCTGCACGTAACGCAAATATCTCGTCTCGGACTGGCAATCGGGATTACGTGGGGTGGACAACAGACAGAACACGGAACGAGATTAAGGTCAGAATAATCGGGCAATCAGGTTATACGAGGCGTAGGCAGAAGCATAATCTAAAGACAAGCGAATATCGAAACCAGGTAAACGTATCTGAGATTAATGCTTGGTACACGAACAGAGACAAGGCTGCTGAGCGGTTACTTCGCAAGCGGCTGCCGTTAACGAGGCCCTTTTATAACTTTAGGTGTAGTACAGGTGTTCATAATCAGAACTCCAGTGAACTCGAGCACAGGCATGGCTGGGAAGTGTAGTCCTCTTCCGCCATGTCCCTGGGCGGCACGACACGCTGGGAACTGCAGCCGCAAGTTCGCCGTGGTGTAACATAATTCATGTCCTTTCTTTCAAAATTAATGTAATTCATCATTTCTGTTGTAATTCATCCCATTAATTTTTTTAAATGGTGTAATTTGTGTAGTTTCTGTTGAAATTCATTTCATTTCTGTCAGCACCAATGTAATTCATATCCTTTCTGTTGTAATTCATGCCATTTATATTGACACTGCTGTAATTGATATAATTTCTATTGTAATTAATGTCATTTTTGTTCATGCCAATGTAATTCATGTCCTTTTTGTCATTATTCATTTAATTTCTGTTAACTCTGTTGTTATTCATGTCATTTATTGCCATTAATGCTGTCATTTCTTTTAACACCGATATAATGTTGTTTCTGTAATTCATGTAATTTCTGTTGTAATTTATGTCATTTTTTTTTAACACTGATGTAAGTTGTCATTTCTGTTCAAGTTTTTGTCATTTCTGTTAACGTTGCTGTAATTCATTTCTGTATACACTGCTAGCCTAATATTATCCTGCTGTTATGTGTGTAATGTCTATAATTATTTTGAATTCTTTCATGCTGTAATGCAATCTATTATCATATATCTGGGACTGGAAGTCTCCAGCTTTAACTACAGAAGAACTGGAAATTGGTTCCAGTTCTTGCGAGAAAGAAACAGCCTTAAAGGAAATTAGTGTCCCGGTATACTTACGGATAAATTTCCCATTTTCATTACAAATCACACATTCAGATCTCAATTAGAGATTTAATTCTAGCTAGAAGCTAAGCAATTAGAAAAAAAATTGGTTAAAGTGAAAACATGAGCAAACCACTTTTGTTAGAGATGCATTTCCGTCATTTCAAACAGATTGTTGTAGTTGCAGAGGCCAAGAAAACTATTCACATCGTAACAAAGCTTCAACCCTTAAAAAATGTATGTATGTGTGTGTGTGTGCATTAGAATACATTAGACTAGCAGAGACACATACACAAGTGTAGCACCAATGAATCAATGAGCATACAGACACTGGGTTGGAAAAAATAATAAATAAATAAAAAGTCAAGTCTATGAAAAGTGACTGTAACACCACTGATAACATTGTACAAATGTGGAAATTTTAAAACGTAATATGGCAGCCATTATAGTTTCAAGGTACCAGAAGCTTATTACATATATATAAAAAGATATTTTTCTTCCTTAAATGTGTCACAACACTGACACTTGTACACTTAAATTGAGAGGTTTTTATTAAGAGAATGTCATATATCAAGGAGTTCACTTTGGACTTCAGTTCCCATCAGCCACTGCACTGTACTACATGTCACATGACCACTTGCACCTGAATCATGTTTCTGTTAAATGAGCACACTTGTGTGTGTATATATAGCCATTGTCTGCACTGTTTCTTGGTCTTTCGTTGTCTTAGACCACTGTGTTCCATGTTACCATGTTTCTTGATCTTGTTAGTTTCTTTAGTTTTGCCACAGTATTATGCCAAGTTGTCTTAGTGTCTTTGTTTTGTTGTTCGTTTAATAAACTATTTGAAATTATGCAATTACTTCCGAACTCCAACCTTAAAACGTGACCGAGAAAGAGAGAGGTTTGACTTTCCACATATTGTTGTTAGCGGCTCTTCTCAGTTTGACCTTTGTACAGGAAGTTATTGAAAAATAATTTCCTGGTTTTTTAAAGGTTGCTATTCAGGTAACATCACTGAGATAAAACTGAGATTTGCTGTCTTTCAATGTAAAATAAATGACAATTTATAAAGGAATGACATTATTGTGAATCTGATTACTTGTGTAAACCTTGTTCTAGGTTGGAAAGCGAGTAATTTAAGTAGGCTTAATTGTGAGAACTCAATTTAGAAAAGCGGTATCAAACTACAGGCCTGGAGTGGTGCAGCACTGTTTAAAGACTGTGATTATAGTGTCCTTTTGAGATTATTACTTGTCATAATGTACAAAGTGATCCCCAAAATAATTCTCAGCACCTTTCAATAACTGACTGCACGGTAACATGTGTTCTCCATGTTCAATTACATGATAAAAATCCTATAAAGATAGATCTACTATTAAAGAAAATGACTACATTCTGCTTCAGTCATCAAGATCCAGCTGGTTCCAAAAAATTGCCTAATTAAGCAATATCTTAAGAACAAGATTTGTCTCATTGTCACATGGCCAAAGTTGATCACACCCTTGCTAATATTCAGTATAACAGCTCGATTGTGAGTGTGATATTGGTTTTATACAACAGTACTATAACCAAGAAATGAATGTCAAGTAACTGACATTTCCCACATAAAATAGCCAAATATTTTGATTATTTTTGCTCGATAATGAAAATAGATCCCAAAGAAGCCAAAGCAGGATAGAGCATTGCATGTTGCCATGCCAATGCACAGACTGACTGATAACCCATAGTAAGTATAGCAACATTTTCAATGAAACAAACTATTCCAAGAATTGGAATTTTATGTACCGAACACAGATAAGAGGAGTGATACAACAGTGAAATGTACCAGTGTTGTTATTACTAAATATCATCATGCTTTCTTGGAATGTTTGACCAATTAAATTAGTAGACCAGGACTAACTGTTGTACAACTGGAACATTATTCAAAGTGAGCTTGATGTAATAAGGATATTTTTTGTCCTTTAGCATTTTTGTGCTTATGTTTACGCCATTGCTACTACCATATTTGTAACATTTGTGTGACTTCTGTCATCCAGTGCCACCTTCCTATTGGTGGTTTTTAGAAAAGTGTCATAGAAGCAGTCACATTCTGACATTTTCATTTTTAAAAATGTGGACAGTTCCTGAACTTGGTCGTCGACTGTGTGTGTTCACGAAGGTGCTAAATCACTAAATTGTAAACCCCACTTTAGAAACTCGTTTGTGGCCATCCTGGACCTGGATGACGCAGATTTTGAAACTTTAACCCTATGAAGATTCTAATTTTTATCTTAGTATTGTTTTATAGCAGGATGTTTAAAATCCAGGATATTATCTGACTAGTCTAGTGTGACCCCACAGACGGTGATTGCTACAATACAACTGTTTTGGTGAACGAATAAATCACCCAGCTTGTCTACTTCACACCAAAATACTTTGCTCTGCCACCAGATGTAAGCCTAACACTCTGTCTCTCTGTCTCTCTAATGGTCTTTACTGCTGAGTTCCCGAGGAATCTCTGCAGCGAGATATCTGTGATCTGTGCTTTATGATGACGTTTCTCATACAGGTATGCAATTACACATTCACTAGTAAATCCAGTGTTTCTTGTAAAATTCAATGTTTATAAGATTATACTGTGCCAAGGCCTTAAATCTCATTTTAAAATTGCTCTGCCATGGGATTTAGCATATGTGTGCAATAACTGCATCTCATGAATTAGTAAATGTACTGTAATATATTGTTTATGTCTTTGTTACTGTGCTACATCTCTATGTGTTGCAAACTGTTAGTTAGTAAGCCAGAAATCTATTAGTTTAAAAATAATTCATGTGATGACTGTATGATGAAAGCAAACTGTACTGCAATCCTGTTTATTTATGACTGAACACAAAACAATTATTTGCTTTGATATACAGTAGGCTCGTCTACTGATTGGATGGCATGCTGCTGTTTTTTTTTCTCTTTCATATTCTCGCTGTAGATTTTTGTAAACAAAGTTAAGCATTTCTGTTGACAGTACAGTGAGTCACATTGCGTTTAAGCTTTGAGAATCCACATATCTTACCATTGTTCACTTGAAGACACAAAATGCTCAATCAGAAAAAGTGCTTTTTTTCAGAATATTGCAGACTTAATACAGAAAGAGAGGAAACCCCAATGTACGGTATAAAGGAAATGAGACAATATTTAATGTTTATTGTGAAGTGTAATATAAATGTAATATACAAATAAATGTTGTGCCTCAGCACAAGTGTAGATAGAGCACAAGTGTAGTAAAGAAATAATGTATTTAATAAAATATTTATTTGATTAAACCGTTCTAGCAGTACAATGGCATCCATTCTGCCGGTTCAATCAGTGTAAACAAATTAATTATTTTATCCCTGCAAGTCTGTTATATTAGTCAGGTGTTACGACACGGGACGATTAACAGGAAGTAAGTGCAGGAGCAAGATCTTTATTAATAAACAAAGAAACCAAACACAGGGATCGCGGTCTATACTGAATAAGATTAACTAGATTAACCATGAGACTACAGTCTGGGCATTGCACGAACAAAGGACATGGAAACAAGACCGCTAGCATGTTACCCATACATGCTACTACGTTAACACATATAGCTATAATACTGTGCAATGTGCACAGCAACACTAGGGGTTTAAATAGCCAACATAAACTAAAACATAGACACCTGGGGAAATAAAGACACACCCTTGAACATAAGCCAATACCTGAACAGGAATAGATGAACCAAAATATTTCACACTGTTCAGTCATGTGCACGCGCGCACTCAGAAGCCGCGCTGCAGTGCCAACTGCTGGCAAGGCGTAACAGAACCCCCCCCCCCCCCCCCCCCCCCAAAGGCGCTTCCCCCAGAGCACTAACGAGCACCCCCCTCCAATGGCAGTCCGGGGGCTCCTGTGTGAGCTGTCTTTTGCTGCACTGGAAAAAGAGGCGGCCTCCGCCGGGCAGCCGACAGGCGGAACACCACCCCTAGTGGGGCTGGAACGCTGGCTGACACCCCCAGCAGGACTGGAACGCTGGACGATGCCCCCAGCAGGACTGAACAGCAGGACAGCTTCCCCGGCTGGACAGGGCAGCAGGACAGCCTCCTCAGCTGGGCTTGAGCTCAAAGGGATGTCCTCAGCGGGGCTGGAGCTCGGAGGGACGTCCTCAACATGGCTATAGCTCGGAGGGACATCCTCAGCATGGCCGGAGCTCAGAGCAGCTTCCTCGGCGTGCGGGAGCTCCGAAGTTGAGACCTCCCCGTAGGTCTCGGGCTGGAGCTCTGAGGCCGCCATGTTGACCTCAGACGGGGGCCCAGAGGTTGCCATGTTAACCTCAGGCTGGAGCTCCACTGCTGAAACCTCTCCGTAGGCCTTTAACTGGAGCTCTGAGGTTGCCATGTTAACCTCAGGTGGGGGCTCCACAGCTGAGACCTCCCCATAGGTCTCACACTGGAGCTCTGATGTTGCGGTTACACCCCCCCAAAAAAAGTTCTAGGTCAGCCATCGGTTCCGGACTGGGCAGGGTGACTGGGTTCTCAGCAGGGCAGGAAGGAGGAGCACTGTTCGGCGCTACGGGACGGGGGCTAAGCACCTCCAGGTTGCGGAGTATCTGATCCATCTCAGCCTCCCACCGCTTAAACTGCAACTCCTCCTGCTGTATCCTTAGCGCAACTTGGTACTCCGCCTGCAGCTTCCTTAGCGCAGCTTGGTACTCCTCCGGTTGCTTCCACTGCCAAGCGTAGTACTCCTCCGGTGTTGGGAAGTCCCAGTAGTAACGAAATTTCCCGACAGTGCGCTGTCCTGCTACTTCCATATTTTGGCACAGTATTCTGTTATGACACGAGACAATTAACAGGAAGTAAGAGGAGGAGCAAGGTCTTATTAATAAACAAACAAACCAAACACAGGGAGCACAGTCTATACTGAATAAGATTAACTAGAATAACCATGAGACTACAGTCTGGGCATTGCACGAACACAGGACATGGAAACAAGACCGCTAGCATGCTACCCATACATGCTACTACGTTAACACATATGGCTATAATACTGCACGACGTGCACAGCAACACAATGGCTTTAAATAACCAACATAAACTTAAGCATAGACACCTGGGGAAATAAAGACACACCCTTGAACATAAGCCAATACCTGAACTGGAAGAGAATGAACCAAAACATTTCACACTGTTCAGTCACGTGCACGTGCGCACTCAGAAGCCGCGCCGCAGTGCCATCTGCCGGCGAGGCGTAACATCAGGACACTGTTGGATTTCTGTGTACATAGTATCATGACTTTTGTTTAGCTCTGTGTTTCTACAATTACACTGGTACAGCGATTAAACGGGCAGCACAACTAAAGCTTTTTTTGATAGTAAAACATTGTAAACAACTGCCACAATAAAACATTTAAACCTAGTAGGCCAGCTTAAAAAAAGAAAAGACTTATGAAAAACTGAAAATTCTTAATACCCTGAGTGTCAATAAATAATTGTCATTATAATCCATATATTCCCTCATATACAAAAAGTGTTAATCTAGGTTTTATCTCAATATATTAAATAGTAGGACTATAATAATATGTAAATATACATAAATTAGTAGGAATATAGTTTTTCTTTATTAGTCATGAGGTCGAAATTACCTCAACATAATGTCTGTTTTAAAAATGTTCATTGTAGAAATGCCTCTTTTCCTAACAAAAAAAAAAGTATGGGGTCATTTTCTCCCACACAGAACCCAAGAGTTAAATAAAAGGAAATAGAAATGAAGGGAGTTATTTAGACAATTTTATGTCAAGTCTGTTTATAAGAGCACTTTCATGTTTATTGTGGGGGGCTCACAATCTCGAATCTCATTTGTATGCATCATGGCTGGCTAGAATATGTTTTAGACATTTACAATATCATCCAACACCTTCATCAGGAATCACCAGAGCAGAACATTTTCTTAATCTTGTCATTAATTAAAACCTACAAGACACTGAATCTTTGAGACAGCTTGAACTTGGGGTCTAAAAAACGGTTTGAATATTCATTGAAGGCCACTCACCTGTAAAATGTCTAGCTTAGAAAGCACCTTTTAAATTTAAATCCACAGAAATCCCATCATTTGTTAGATCTAAGCTATCAGTGAACTAAAACAGCTGTGAAATTGATAGGGCCACAACACTCAAGTTTTCTATTAAGGAAACACAGTCAGCAGCAAATTAAGAGTCTCCCACACAGGTTGTTGTATAACTCACATAATTATTTACATTCAAAATCTAACACCTAGAATATCCCATGACATTTTGTTGTTAACTGCTGTTCCTTTAACAAAGGTATCATTAAAACAGGAAAAGTTTGTTTATAAATCTAGAAATAAGATAAGTGTATCTTGACTACCAGGTTTATATGTTTCATCCTGACACTACAGGGTGTCCCAAAAGTCTCCATACCTAGGGGACTATGTTTGCTAGCAAAATGTCGGTTGTGCCTTCATCAGTGGATGTTCGTAGATGTCCACTTCTTCTCGGTTGGTCTGCCACACTTCCAGGCTTTTTGATTTTAACACATTTTGTTAATAAGTTTGGTGACAGTGTTGTGTGTGATGTGCGTGCCATGTAATCTCGCGACAGCTTCCCGATCCAGCCATGAGAATGATTTCAATATGTTCTTCTTTTGTCAGAGGCATTCTTAAAGGCTATCTGAAAATAATAATAATAATAATAATAATAATAATAATAATAATAATAATAAAAACTTGAAAAATTTTGGAAGATATTTTGCTAAAATGTGTTAATTTCAACTATGTACGGAGACTTTTGGGACACCCTGTATAATAATCACCTGTTCAAGAAATCTTTATAAAGTCATCACTCACATCTCTACACATTTTAAATTCCATTGAAATACTAATTGCCTCCTTTGATTGACCATCCATACATCCATCCATCCATTTTCCATACTGCTTATCCTACTCAGGGTTGCCGGGGAGCCTGTATCCTATCCCAGGGAACTCGTGGCACAAGCCGGGGGACACCCTAGATGGGGTGCTAACCCATCACCAGGCACAATCGCACACTGCGGACAATTTGGAAATGCCAACCAGCCTATAAGGCAAGTCTTTGGACTGGTGGAGGAAACTGGAGTACCCGTAGGAAAACCCAGAAGCACAGGGAGAACATGCAAACGCCACACACAGGGCAGAGGTGGGATTTTAACCCCCAACCCAGGAGGTGCCATTCCAACATGCTAATCACTTTTTTTGTTCATTTAGTACTGCCCTTCAGAAGCTACATAAGATATTTACATGTTTCCCAGAAGACAAAATAACAATTTACACCGATCATCCTGTTCAAAGCTTAATGTATCTGTGTTGCCTTCTTGAGTATCAGTGAATGTTTTCACCTTTTGTAATAGTTGTGTCCGAATCCCTCAGTTGTCCTCAGTGTGAAAAGATGGATCTCAACATCATATAGCCACTGTTAAAAGGAAAGGGATCAAATATGCAGGAGATGCTGGAAAAGCAAAGAATGTGCAGGACCTGGAGGATTTTTCTGAAGAACATTGGATAGTATAACTGCTCAGGACAAACAATGAACAACTATCACAAAACATAAAAACAGTCATTGATCATCCAGTTAACACATATTAAGAATCAAGCATATGTAAAGTTTTTAACTGGTTACATTTGTGTAAATTCAGTTATTATTGTGTTTTGTGGACTATATGTAAACATCTGTTATGTGAAATAGCTTATTCATTCAAGGCAGTACTCAATAAAAAACAAAATGCAATTTTATGAACCCTTTAAAAAAAAAAAATTATTAGCATTTTGCAGATTCTGCAAGGCGTATGTAAACTTATGACCTCAACTGTAATTTTGTCGTTATTAATGTCATTCTGCCTCAGCAAAATCTATAGTCATGAGCCGTTACTGATCTTAAAATGCAAGAAGAAAAAAATTAGGGAGCTTGAAGTTCATTACTCATTCAGTATTAAACTGGAAACAGTTTTTATACTGGAAAAGTATAAAAGATTTTGTCAGTTTTAGGTCAACAAAAATGCTAATTTGAAGCTTTGATACTATACCAGCATCAAAGTACTAGACTCACTTATGAGGATCCATGCATTATGTTCAGGAAATGATGTTTACCAAGGTGAATGTGTAGTCTGCAATGTGGGATGAGAGGAAAGTGATAGCTGAGACTGCAGGCACATGTTGATTCAGTTTGGTTGCTAATCCAATATTTAGCATGCTAATCCTTTCTGCCGGGAACCTTTTCTGTG
Organism: Ictalurus punctatus; assembly: GCF_001660625.3. Taxonomy (NCBI): domain Eukaryota; kingdom Metazoa; phylum Chordata; class Actinopteri; order Siluriformes; family Ictaluridae; genus Ictalurus; species Ictalurus punctatus. Next base: position 11,316,862 of record NC_030433.2, on the reverse strand, counting down.
CAGATACAGACACACAAATTGAGGATAAGGCAAAATGTAGTATAACAGAAGATTGAGGTGTATACATGTTAATAAGTACAGAAGGTTATTTAATTATTATTAAAAGATTTTAGTGAAAATTCTGTGCTTTTGACATCTGCATAGTATAATGAGTCTTAGCCCAAACCCTGAATACCACCATTTCATTTAACATATAGGCCAGATTTTGAAGAATACAAGATCATGACAAAAAGGATTAAAAAGCAAAGCATCTTGATAATCCACCAGGCATTTTTCCTTCATCCTTTCCCACTTTCCAGCCGCTTTAATGCTACATAAATATAATACAATTTTCCAGTCAGGTTAAAGAGGTTCAAAGTTCAGATCGATTTCTTTCTTACAATCATTTGGATCCATCTGGCACCCCTGTGCTGTCTCCAGATAAATGCCTTGTAGCCTTTCTCATCACAGTCACCAAAAATCTCATGGATGAGCAATTTTCACATTTTCATGTCTCACTCAATTCCGATCTAATACTGATTAGTGTAGGAAAATGCTAAATAAAGGGAGCCATTTCATAATACAATCAAGCACCAAGACTAAATGCAGATTTGATTAGATTATTCAGAGCTCAATTAGCTATCCGGCAGGTGTCTCTTCTACTGTAAAATCTGACAGGATGCAATCTTTTCATAAGGACAGCTCTTTGACTACACAAAGAAAAATGGCATTCAATCTCTGTAAGTTTGCTGGTCAAATGCATGACTAACACTACATATTTTGCTAATGAATTAAAAATATTAAACTATAATATTTTGTAAATAACCAATAATTACCATTAGCTAGAATTTGACTCTGCCTAGCCAATTTAAGTTAGCTACTAGAATTGATGCTAGTCTCACCTGACATTAGCAAAGAAAACAGGCTAATTTAGATAAATATAGGCAGTTAATGTTAGCAAATTAGCAAAATTTACCTCAAAATGCCTTTTCTAATTATACAGACTTCATGCATTCTATAGAGGAAAGGCGATGTTTTGTACAAGTCTTTGCATACCCCATCATATTGAAACACTTTACTAAGGTAAATCCTCAAGTTCCACAACAGTGTGGTGGCTTATCCATATTCAGATGCACATGGGCAGCTACAATGCTAACCAGGGGTGTTATATGGACTGTTAATCATCCGGGGCTGAGCCCAGATTCTTCTCCATGCATTTTTTACAAGTTTTGTTTTATGGAAGCTGAGGTAACTTAGCTGTCAATGTATGACATGTTTAGAAACAGTTGGATTTATCATAAAACTTGCCTCGGGAGTTGTCACTGTTTGTAGGGCTACCAGATTGATAAAATATAAAACTTTTCTAACTAGGCTAGTTTGGTGTTGCCAACCAAGGGGAGGCACAACTAAGATATCATTGTATGGGTTTAGCTGCTACAGTGCCATGCAAAGTACATTATCTTTCCTTATGCTCTGCTCACATCATGTTCACGTAAATTGGAAGTCATATAAACATTTATACACCTTGTTTTCCTGTTCAGCATCAGCGCATGTTAGTGTTTCATTTTCAACCCAATTACTGGTTGAAAAAAAAAATAAACAAAATATATCCATTTTTCCTCACACTGACTGACTGTGAGCCAGCGTTTGACAGAATTGAGAGACTGTCAGCCAATAAGACACGGGTATTTCTACACATTTTCCTGTAAACCCCATCTGATTGGTCTCGCTTCGGTTCAATGAAGATATAAAATTATAACACTGTCATTTTCTTTAACTGACGTTCAATTACGTAGTGATAAACCACTGCAAGTGGAGAATTATTCAGGGCTAAAGCCACAAATGCCCAGACTAGGTTACCTTTAAGATTTGTGGAGAGTAATTTGAAGTTCTAAACCCAAAGGAGTAATAAGTATTTATTTATTTATTTGTTTTTGGAAATGTAAGATTAGGTCCACAAATATTTGGACAGTGACACTATTTTCATAATTTTGGCTCTGTACGCCACCACAATGGATTTGAAATGAAACAACTGAGATGCAATTGAACTGCAGATTTTTGGCTTTAATTCAAGGGATTGAACAAAAATATCATGTGAATCATTTAGGAATTGCAACCATTTTTATACACAGTTCCCTTATTTCAGAGGCTCAAATGTAATTGGACAGATTAACATAATCATAAATAAAATGTTCATTTTTAATACTTTGTCGAGAATCCTTTGCAGGCAATGAGTGCATGACGTCTGGAACCCATGGACATCACCAAATGCTGGGTTTCGTCCTTTGTGATGCTTTGCCAGGCCTTTACTCCAGCTATCTTCAGTTGTTCTATGTTAATGGGTCTTTCTGCCTTAAGTTTTGTCTTCAACAAGTGAAATGCATGCTCGATTGGGTTGAAATCAGGTGACTGACTTGGCTATTGCAGAATATTTCACTTCTTTGCTTTAAAAAAACTCCTGAGTTGCTTTCACAGTATGTTTTGGTTCATAGTCCATCTATAAAGTGAAGTGCTGTCCAATTAACTTAATTGAATTTGGCTGAATCTGAGCCGACAATATATTCCTACTAGAGCTGTACCGATGTATCGGCCAATAATTGGTATTGGCTGATAAAGGCAATTTTTCACGCACTGCACTACTAAAATTTTACACTGGAAGTTAGCAGCAGTGAAGTGGGAGTTTCAGCATCGAGTCTAATTTTTTTTTTCAAGTTGCTCGAGCTGAATTAAAGCACCAGTACACTGTTGAAAGATTTAAATAAAGATGAGTTGACAATAAAGTATATATTGCACAGAAAAATATATTTGTAGAGTAGTATGTTTCATATCCAGTTAATGTTAATATATAAAAAAGTTGATATTATATATTATCAGTTTGATGTTCAGATATGAAGTAGAAATGCTTTTGTTTGTGGTGAGTGAATGTGAGACTAACAGGAGGTTTTTTAGAATTCAGTCACTTAATTCTGTTAATATGAATTAATAACTTTCAATAAGTTAAGACGTCTTACTTTAATCTTCAGAATTTAGTTAATGTGTTAATGTTAATTTGAGTAATGTGTTTTCTGTTTATGAGACCAGTTACTGTGAAACAACTTGTTGAAATGGAGAGAATAAAGTTTTTATTTGCATTTTGTTCAGAATTGTGGAATTAATTATTATTAATTTAAAAGAAGACATAAAAGGCAGAACTATCGGTATCGGTATCAGCCGATATCATTCTGAATAATTGGTTATCGGTATCGTTTGAGAAATTTTGTGTCGGTGCATCTCTAATTCCTATAAATTTCAGAATTCATCCGGCTGCTTCTATCCTCTGTCACATCATCAATAGACACTAGTGACCCAGTGCCATTGGAAGTCATGCATGCCCATGCCATCACACTTCCTCCACTGTGTTTTACAGATGAGGTTGTATGCTTTAGATCATGAGCCGTTCCAAGCTTTCTCCATACTTTTCTTCCCATAATTCTGGTACAGGTTGATCTTAGTTTCATCTGTCCAAAAATGCTTTTCCAGAACTGGACTGGCTTTTTAGATGTTTTTTTTTGGCAGAGTCTTATTTGGCCTTTCTATTCTTGAGGCTTATGAATGGTTTGTAGCTTGTGGTGAACCCTCTGTATTTGCTCATGTGAAGTTCTCTTTATGGTAGACTTAGATAATGATATGCATACCTCCTGGAGAGTGTTCTTTACTTGGCTGGATTATTTTTCTACTTTACCATGGAAAGGATCCTACGATTGTTCACCACTGTTGTCTTCCATGGACGTCCAGGCCTTCTTGTGTTGCAGTGCTCACCAGTGCATTATTTTTTCTCTCAGAATGTACTGAACTTTTCATTTGGCCACTCCTAATGTTCCTGCTATCTCACTGATGGATTTTTAAAAAATTGCAGCCTAAGGATGGCCTGTTGCACATGCATTGAGAGCTTCTTTGACTGCATGCTGTAGGTTCACAGCAACAGCTTCCAAATGTGAATGCCACACCTGGAATCAACTCCAGACCATTTACCTGCTTAATCGATGAAGAAATAACAAAGGAATAGCCCACACCTGTCCATGAAACAGCTTTTGAGACAAATGTCCAATTACTTTTGGTCCCTTCAAAAAGAGGGGTCTACATATTGAAGAGCTGTAATTCCTAAACCCTTCCTCCAATGTGGATGTGAATACATTTAAATTAAAGATGAGAGACTGCACTTTAAGCCCTTATTCATTATTTAACTATAACTTGAATATGTTTTGGTAAACAGCCAAAATAATAACACTTGTGTCAGTTCCAAATATATATGGACCTAATTGTAATTATGTAAGAGTACAAGTATTCAGTTTTAATAACACTCAAGAAAAGCATAAGAAGATGGTCTCATGGCTCTCTCACTTTTCTTTACCACGGATATCTCCAAATTTAGGTCCAGGTACAGGCATTTTGATTCCACCACTGGGTCCCCACAGAGGCATGGATTTACAACCTAGTGCTCTAAATTAGCTCTTTGAATGGACTGTAGTTGCACCTTTTTCCTTGGTGTTACATTGTGTCACTGTTTAAAGAACACAATTTCCTCTTTGCTATTCCTCTGAGGCCTTTTGCTACCTTCCATTTTAATGCCATCTGCTGCATAGCACTTGAAAAAAGGACTGAAATTATTTATAGCACTGTCCCTATGGATAAGAAAGTGACTTGTGATTTCTTTTATAAAAGCACAGCAACAATGCAATACCTGCTGCTATTTTCTTCTTTTTTTATTTTTATTAATTACCAAGAGCTAGTTATCATTGTGTATATTCATTCTTAAGTCAGTGTTCTGTGCCTTTAATACTATGTGTTATTGGATTTGGAAGGTATCTAGATTTGTCAGTGTTCAGTGTTGGGTGGTAATGGAATATGAGTCGGGTGGCACATGCTATCTGCTTCATTCACTGGGAAAACTCACTCAGCGCTCTAGCAAAATTCGTCCTGCTTCATTCCACTCCAACTTATCGTGTCACCAGTTGCAGAAATGGATTCAGGAATATAATGTAACAGTTAGAAGGGCCACAGGGGAGTTTAAGGCTGTGTCCGAACATCCCTACTTACTATACACCAGGCGAAAAGCAGTGTGCCAAAGGATTAGTATATCCCAATTATCAGTATTCATAAAACAGGAGGCGAGAAATACCTTGATAACCTACTGCTTCCGCTGAGATTCTGCAGTATGGACCCACTGGACACTGTGCTATCCCATAAGGCAACATGACTGAGCAGAAGAGCTGTCAGAATGAAAAATGGCGGAAGGCAGCGGAAGTCAGCCCTTTTTAAGCTGTAGGTCACATGACAATGCCAACATGGCTTTGAACATGAACATGGACAAAACCGAGATCATTCTTATCCGAACACCTACACATCAATAAAAATATCCTTTATGACCTTACCTGTGACATTGATAGTACTCTCATTAAACCATCTAGTACTGTAAAAATATTGGGCATCATATTTGAACCTTTGAAGCTCACATACAGTGGGGGAAATAAGTATTGAACACGTCAACATTTTTTTCAGAAAATATATTTCCAATGAGGTTATTCACATGAAATTTTCATCAGACTTTGGTATTAACTCAAGAAATCCTCATTTATAAAGAAATCCAAATTTAAAGTCCATAAATTAAGTTAGGTGTAATAAAGAGGAATGACACAGGAAAAAAGTATTGAACACGCTAAGAAAAATCAGTTCTCCATGTTGAGAAGAATGGGCCAAAATCACACCTGAATACTGCGGCTGATTAATTTCTTCATACAGGAAGCGTCTTGAAGCTGTCATTACAAACAAAGGCTTCTCCACTAAGTATTAAATAAATTACAGTTAATTTGCACAGATAAGGGGTATAATTACTTACGGATTTCAGCTGGTTCCTTGCCTTGCCTTGCCTTGGATAACTGATTTTTCTTAGCGTGCTCAATACTTTTTTCCTGCGTCATTCCACTTTATTACACATAACTTCATTTATGGAGTTTATTGTTGTGAATTCTTTATATTTGCGGATTTCTTGAGTTAATACTGATGTCTGGTGAAAATTTCATGTGAATAGCCTCATTGGAAATATATTTACTGAAAAAAATGTTGACTCGTTCAATACTTATTTCCACAACTATAAATTCCGTTTCTAAAATTGGATTCACTCACCTTCGTCACATTGCTCGCCTCTGTCCTTTAATTAGCTTCAAAGATGCTGAAACACTGGTTCATGCATTTATATCCTCATGTCTTGATTATAGCATTGCACTCCTCATTGGTTTACCTGCTAATTCTATTGCTAGGTTGCAATATTTTCAAAACTCTGCCGCTAGACTTCTTAAACATACCAAGCACTCAGCTCACATTACTCCAATCCTATCTGAACTACATTGGCTACTGGTTTAGTTTGTCATTAAATATAAAATAATCCTGCATACATTTAAATCACTTCACAGTTTGGCACCTTGCTATCTTAGTGCACTGCTTCTCCCCTACAACCCGATCCGCTCTCTCAGTTCCTCTGAACTCGGACTCCTCTCTATCCCTAGATCTCATCTCTCTACCATGGGTGGCAAGTCTTTCAGTGTTCTAGCACCCAAAATCTGGAATTCACTCCCTCTGACTCTTCTCAGCATCACATCCATCTCCGAGTTCAAATCCCAAGTTAAAACGTATCCGTTTTCTCAGTGTTATTTGTCCTAATGTATTGCTATGCATTTTCTCTCAGTGACTGTACTATCTGTACTGTGTTTTTCATTTTCTGTCTTTGAGTGTTCATTGTTTTGCACATCTTGTGTTTGTCCATGATTGTTCATTGTTTATGTATTATTGTATTGCTATTGTAAAGCGTCATTGAGCTCTGGATAGGCGCTATGTAAATTAAATAAATAAAACACATTATTGTTATTATTATTATGGCGGATGTAGTACATCCAGACTGAATTCATGCTACACACTTACACTGAACAGTACATACTGTATCAACGGCCAAACAGCAGGTACTGAATAGGGCCTGCTCGGCCAACATGGGGCAGGTGGGGAAGGCCCCCATGGTATACAGAATAGCAGCTGTTCAACAAATATTCATCTTCATAAAGTCCTCATTTACAACAGAATATGTTTTAAATTGCATTAAAATACTAATGAACTCTTCTGAGTGACAACATTTTAAGTGGATATAAGCTGATATTCCATTGATTTTGCCTCCCTTTCCAAATTTTGTGCAATTATGGGGCAGTGTGCTCATATCCCATTTAGAAAATAGTAGCCTATAGTATAAGTGAAGCGTGATAGCATCTCAATGTAATTTATGGTTACATATATGTACAGATATAAAGCTATGTTGTTTTTATGGTCATCCTTGCCCAACAAAATCTTTGGCCATGAGCTGCTTCTGTATCCAACCCTAAAAGTGTTGTACTGGCTAAGATGAGCATAGTTTTTCCTAATTTTTGCATTCTTTAATAACTAAGTTGCTGCAGGAAGTGGAGCCACTTCAAGTTAATGCACGAACAGAAGATAACAAATTCAAAAGGAACGCTATACCCTTCAAACATAACCACAACTGGAAACAGAACTGTATTATCTAAAGACGATCTTTTGATCTTCTGGCTGGTCTGTTCCTGTCTCCTTTTCTCCTCTTTCTTCTACACATAATGAATAGCGTTCTTACTATGATCTGCCTCAAATCCCAGAGAGAAAAAACCCCCAGAAAAAATTTTAAGACACAGGAGTCTTTCTAGTCTCAGCTTCATGTCCTGGAGTGGTCTACACAATTGGTGCTCCTCTTTTACACTGGGTACTACAGTATGGCATAGAGCAACTTTAGCAATAATGGCATCCACAGTTTTTCCTGGCAGCAGAGGCAAACCATACAGATGTACAAGAGGAGAGGCATTCACATCATACTGGAACACCAGATGTGTTAAATGAGTCCAATTATCTACTAGTTGAATTGCATGTGTCCAGAAATTATCTACTGGCTTTGAGAAAAGTACAGCAATTAAGCACAGCTTGGTGTGGACTGGATGTCTTGCTGTTATGCACTAATTTGCGTGGTGGAATGCAGCCTGTCTCCTACTGTAATACGAATTCTGTAAGTTTGACCTAATTATATGTAGAATTTATGGTAAACACTCAATGCCATTAACTTCAATGCATTATAATAGAATGATTATAAAAGACTCAACCTGTTATGGATTTCCTTTGATACAGATCATTCCAAGAGCGGTGGAAAGCTTAACTTAATACACTAATATAAGTTCATTTAATTTCATCATCTTATTATTGTAATGGAAAATATGAATAACATTTTAAAGGAGACAAAGATTCCTCTTGAACGAATGACTTCATGTCAGTTCACTTACTGTGTAGTTAATTAGTATGGGACCAATGTGTGACAACATAAGGTCTGAGCTTAAAGCCTCTATTTCTGCCTCACTCGATTTCATGTCATTCAGTCACATCACAAAAAACAAAAGTGGTTTGAGGACAACAGTGGACAGGGAAACTGACTGTGAGCACAATTCATAATCCCACTAGTGAATATGAATCAGGATAACCAGCTAGTTCTTTTGTGCTGGCCATACTTATTTGCAAATTACCCAAATTATATAGCCATTCTGCTCCAACTGCTTTGTTTTGAAAGCACTCACGTGCTAGTCACAGTAGCTCCTTATAACTAGATACAGATACTTAGGCTAAACAGATATACAGTCAGGTCTATAAGTATTTGGACAGTGAAACAATTTTGGTAATTTTGCCGTTGTACACCACCACAATGAATTTGAAATGAAGCAATGAAGATGTGATTGAAGTGTAGACTGTCAGCTTATAACAAAACTACTGCATTAACTGTTTAATAATTACAACCATTTAAAAAAATTTATTTATTTATTTATTTTTGCAAAGCATAGGAGTGAGTTCTAATCCTCGAAGTAAGTGAAATACTGATCTCCAGTTAACGGAAGCGTTTGGTGGCACAACCAGATTGTAATTAAAGGGGACAATTAGTTTTTCACATTGGTGATAGGTTTTGGATAATGTTTTGGGTTTTTTTAACTTCAATAAAAAAGTAAATAAATACAAACTGTATTGTGTGTTAACTCAGGTAGCCTTTGTTTTATGTTGTGTTTCATTTGAAGATCTACAACTATTTGCTATGAGATATACACAAAAACAGAAGAAATCAGGATGGGGCAAGTACTTTTTCACAGCATCTGTAGATATAGATACAGATATATAGATATAGATCAGATATGTAGATATAGATACAGTACAATTGCTTTACACCCCTAAGCTAGGTTTATTATTTGTAATAAAGCTGGAAGATAACATTAGCTCTATAATAAAGTAAGCTAATTATGATAGAAAGTTAGATAAAAAGACTACAAATGAAAGCGATTGTAGCTAGAAAATGTGAGCGTGTATGTTCTTAGCTATTTAATAAACTTCACAACATGTAAGCAAATCAGCAATCATCATGAGCACTAATACATGGTAGTTGTTCTTTAAACACTATGGTTGAAAGAAAATCCATGTTCCCATCAGGATGGACATGTAGGTAGGCAACCAGCTGCATGGAAGCCTGCTGGTGAGTGGAATTTAATGTATATGTTTCTTTCTTTAAATAGGCTTACACCTAGCCTGTGACATTTAGTTCTAAAGCATTCAACCTTTTCTTTATAGATTACCAAAGATCTGAAGCAGACTATTTCAAGGCTTTTAATAGGAGCAAGTGTTTGACCAGCAGGACACAGAAGCTGATAATCAGCAGGAGACAGGAGCAGCTCCACAATCAGGACAGATAACCAAAGCATATACACAGACATGTTTGCAAATTAACTGTAAGCACAACACTAAACTTGGTCCTAACTATTTCCATGAATGTATATTAGGGATGTAAATGAATTTCAATATGTTATTTGGAATGAACTGTTAATGTGTTCTAAACAAATACAAATACAAAAACGAATAGGATTTAAGGTGCAGTATTCACTCTTTTTTTTTTTTCAGAAAGCTTGCAAGGTTTCATAAGGCATCTGGTTGGGACACAAAAATAACCCTTATGTATTGCACTGGTTTACACTAGGCTAGCTAGGCTAGAGCTTAAATTCAGTTACAAAATATTAGAAAATTAGAAAATATTCTGAGCAGGTACAAAACCCCTACAATACCCCCACCTCTGGTTGAAACCAGAGACCATTATGAACTTGAATGATGTAGTTGAAGTAGAGGAACTGTCAGAGCCCGAACTTACATGCCATACTCCATTTTGAATCCATTTCCAGGCATTTCTACCAATTCATTCAGTTTTTCTGTGGACTTAGTGGTTGGGTTCTCATTCACTCACTCCTTTTCAGTAAAAGCCCATGGTCATAGTGGAATGAGAGCCTATCCTGGGAATACACCTTACTCTATATGCCATACTTGTCCATCTCAGGGCACCAAGCACACATACAGTACATTCATACCTAGGGGCAATTTATCTTTGTCATTCCACCTACTGGGTGGGAGGAAACTGGAGAACCTGGAGGAAATTGACACAAACATGGGGAGAATACATGACAGGGCAGACAGACAGGAACAGGTCAGCACTGAACCATGATTCCTGGAGCTGTGAGGCAGCAATGTTACCTGCTGTGCCCCCATGTAACCTCTTTACATAATTACTACTGCAGCTATTATCTATCAATAATAATATCAAATAACTATCTTTATGGGAATATTTGTTATAAAACTTAAAATCATGCCCATGCACACATCTCATTGATCAGGATGGCTTACAGTGGCTTAAGAGTGCTCCTAAATGTGTCAATCACATCATGATTGGCATGTACCATCTTTAAGCTGGTGATTGGTTATTATCTGGTATTCTGCTCCTATTATTAGGGAGTACCCTTTAAATAGTAGTCAGTGGATTTTATAAAACACTTCCATTTATGCAGCAAAAATTCATGTAAGAAAAATCCACAAAACAGAGAATTTTCTCCAAATTGAATATTGCTGAAATCAAATGGTTCCTTATCTTCAAGTAATGCAGTAGGAAGTTGGATAGGAGGGTATTGTTCTTAGAGTGTCAGGTTCACCTTCGTATAACAAAGCCAAATTAATCTGGCCTCAAATTCTGCATAAGAACATGCTGAAATGTCTGCTGTTGTTGTAATCAAGAAGTAGCAGAACAAATTCCCACATTATGCTTCATTCTCATGGGAAGTTAAACACACACACACAGCACAAGCCCTTCCTAATCACAAAACATCTCGGGTTGATGATATATTGTAGATGTAAAGTTTAATCAAAGCACAGTTCAGTAAAAATATGTTTGCACAATGCTGTAAGTGAGTCACACTGGGTATTTGAAATGTACCCTGAGGAATAGAGTTCAGCTGAGATTATGGTAAAATATCACAATAGCTACTTACATTATTTCAGCACATGTCGTTGTGAATTGCACAGCTTGGGCTAGGCTGGGAATACAGGATAGTGAGGTGAGTATGCTTGACATGGTATTCTCATGGGTACATTGGCAGGGTTGTTTCATTTCATTGCTGGAAAACATACAGAGAAAATATATTTAAGTAAAAGTATAGATAATAGATAATGTGGACATACCCATGGAAAAAATTTACTCAAGTAAAAGTAAAAAGGTTGATACGTGATGAAATGAATGAAATTATGTTGGTCATTTTTTTGTATAGAAAAGTAATTTATTTCTTTATTTATTACTTATCTAAATCTGTTTAGAAGATGATTTTCTGCTTTGCCTTCAATATCTTGGTAAGTTCATTAGTCATATGCATGATTAACACTACGTAGTTCACTAATGAATGACTCAGAAGTAAAATGTCAGATAAACAACTAAAATTTGACTTTCTGTCTAGCCAATTTGTTAGCTACTGGAATCGATGCTAGTCTAATCTGGCATTAGCAAAAACAAAACAAAAACATTCAAACAAAAAAAATGGGCTAACTTAGTTAAACAAAATAAGTTACTGTTAGTAAAACAGCAAAACTTACCTCAACATGATTTTTCTAATTAGATGGACTTACTGATTTCTAGGGAGGCATGGAGAGATCTCATTTTATACGAATCTTTGTTATACAAGTCTACCTTGTTTTACTGAGTTAGGATCAGGGACGCTCATCTTCTATATCTATTCAAATGGACATGGACAATGGTAGCACTCTCTACACTGTATAGCATGAGAAGGTCACTGCAGATGATGAGTTGGAATGATTCGTGATAGTTTTTTCTACATCATTGAACTTTTTACATCAGTTCATCAGTGCACGTAAACTTATGGTAACCATGAACAGTCAACTGTAGTTTTCCTCTCACATTGCTAATCTGACATGCTCATGTTGATTTTGCTCATGTGATCAGAAGGATTCATCCATTTCTATCCACACAGGCCACTGAGGTGCTTGTTCATTCCCTTGTCATTTTGAGACTAGACTGTAACTCTCTCATGGCAGGTCTGCCTCTTAGCGCCATTCAACCTCTGCAACTTAGCCAGAATGCATCTGCATGACTTGTTTTCAAGTTCTCACACACCAGCCCATTGCTATGCTCCCTCCACTGGTTTCCTGTAGCTGCCCGCATCAGATATAAAACACTGATGCTTGCCTACAAAGCCAAAAACGAATCAGCACCGAAATGACGCTCTCTCCGATCCTCCAGCACCGCTCGGCTAGTCCCACCATCTCTCAGGGTAGAAGTAAGGCATGCATCAAGACTCTTCTCTATTCTGGCACCTAGGTGGTGGAATGAACTTCCCCTAAATGTCCAAACAACTGAGTCACTGGCGGTCTTCATTTACATTTACATTTACGTTTATTCATTTAGCAGATGCTTTTATCCAAGCAACTTACAAATTAGGAAATACAAGCAAAAAATTAGGAAATACAAGCAACTTCAATACTTCAAACAGTGTATAAAGTCCTACCTCTTCCTTAAAGTACTTAAATTAGCACTTTAATTAAAAAAGAAAAAATGTTGCCTGTGTGGTTTTCTTACTATATTACCTCCCCAACAGAGATTTTAGACTGATGATATTCTTAGTCTGTGACCTAGTGAACCAGGATCAGGCTGTATTTATTGATAGAGACTTTAAAGCACTTCTATAAGTCGCTCTGGATACGGGCATCTGCCAAATGCCATAAATGTAAATGTAGACTTGAGTGGATGCTAAACTGAACCCATTCGATTGATGTATAGCATACAGTCTTTGGCTGAATGAAAGAAGAAGAAGAGACCTTTGTGATTTGTAATTCTTTGAAGGTCTAAATAAAAATATAAGGAGTAAATGGGATTGGGTTTTTTTTTGGAAATATAATTAAGTATATTCAATTCAAGTAATATGCCCAAATAATATTTAAGTATAGTACTAAAGTACAATTAATTATTACCCCTTAATTATTACCCCCTATATATATTGTTATATTCTGTATTTATGACCTTTCTGCTGTCTAGAATAAAACAAAAAACCTGGCAACACCCAGAGCGTGCTGTTTCAATAAAACCATGTCCTCAAACAAGCGATCAAGCTTCCTGTACTATTTGCACTTATTGTTTCAACCCCATATTTGACCTATATTCCTAAATGAATATTTGAAACAAGTCACTTTTATGTTCTTTCTCTTGTCTGGAGGATGTTTTCAGAGCAAGAGGACACACATTTTTTGCTTTTCATGGGTTACATTACCTCATCCTGCAGAGCAGCAGACCTCAGACCACACTGCCCTTGTGCACACAATCACATGGGCCCAATTAGCCTCGGAAAAACCAGTCCAGACAAATAAAAGGAAATGTACAGAGAAGATGTGTGTGCTCAGTGATAGTCAGGGGTGAAATGTAATGAATTATATCACTCTCATTACAGTACTTGAATGCATGGTTTACTTGTGGTTTTAATAAAATAAAATATTCAAATTTCCTATATTTATGTTTGATAACCGTGAAAGACTGTAAGCCAATGAGCAAACAGAATGAGAAAATTTTAAGTAACACATTCAAAATAAATCAACTTCCTGGTGTAGGTCTATACTTAAAGTGTACTCAGCAGCAGTAGCAATGTCTGAGACAGTGGAGACAGATGATCAGCCCATCTTCACTTTTAAATGCTTCAAAGGAAACAGCATGATAATGATGTGCCAAGTGAAGAGATGGACATTTCACAGCTCAACATCCGAACTGTGGAAAAGTGTGCAGGTAAGGCATTAGCTAGCTGAGTAAGCTAGACATAGACAAGGTGTATGTCAATTTTTTACTTATTATCTCAAAACTCCTACTTAATATCACAAAATATTGAGGTCATAAGTCATCATTTTTAGACAATATGTTAGAACTTCACGATAAGTAATAATTTTTAGCTAAATAAGTCAAAATCATGAGATAATAAGTAAGAATTTTTTGATATAATAAAAGCAAGGTACAAAAAAAAATCCTTTGAGGTACATGCAATAACTATACTCAGCAGCTGATCTACTGGGTTTTGAATTCATACTGGCCAAACCGTTTTTTAAGGTTTTTATAATACTATTTTTAATGAAGTATATTGTGGCATGATGTTATGATGATGACATGTTTTTGTATACATTGTTATTTGGTGTTGTTGTGAATCTATGTAAAGTCTGTTTTTGTGTGCATGTGGAGAGACCAAAGACCACTTTTTAGTTCATGAATGAATAATAAAGTAAAGTAATATGACAAGTTTTTTGAAAATATATCAAAATTTAGAGATAATATGTTGAAATTCTGATATAATACATCAGAGTTTGATATAATGTGTAATTTATATATTGTGGAGGAAATAAGTATTGAACGCATCAACATTTTTTTCAGTAAATATATTTCCATTGAGGTTATTCACATGAAATTTTCACCAGACATCAGTATTAACTCAAGAAATCGTGAAACATACAGAATTCACAACAATAAAGTCCATAAATGAAGTTATGTGTAATAAAGTGGAATGACACAGGAAAAAAGTATTGAACACACTAAGAAAAGTCAGTTCTCCAAGGCAATGTAAGGCAAGGAACCAGCTGAAATCCGTAAGTAATTATACCTCCTATCTGTGCAATATTAATATCAGCTGGGTTAGTAAATTATTGGTCTATAAAAAGGCTTTTTGTTACCAAGGTGTCACACAAGAAACATCTCATGACGGGTAAAAGCAAATAACTCTCCCAAGACCTTCACAAGCTTATTGTTGCAAAACATATTGATGGAATCGGATAAAGACATATTTCAAAACTTCTGAATCCTCCAGTAAGCACCACTGGGGCCATTATCTACAAGTGGAAGCAACATCACTGTTACCAACCGGCCACGCACAGGATCTCCTCGCAAGATTTCTGATCAGGGAGTCAGAAGACTCCCTGAAGAGTAGCCCAAGAGCCAAGGAATACTCGGAAAGAGCTCCAGAAACACTTGGAAGCAGCAGGGCAGCAGGGCCATCATCACAGAGCAAACAATAGGCAGTGCACTCCACTGCTCACGCTCACCCTACAAGACTCCATTTTTTGGCCATCATACTACACACCATGTTTGGAGAAGAAATGGCACTGCACCTCACCCTAAAAACACTATACCAACTGTGAAGTTTGGAGGTGGAAGCATCATGGTGTAGGGCTGTTTTTCATCGCATGGTACTGGCAGACTTCATATAATTGAAGGAATGATGAATGGAGCCCTTTACCGGGAGATTCTTGAAAAGAATCTGTTGCCATCCACCAGGATGATGAAGATGAGATGTGGGTGGACTTCCAGCAGGACAACGATCCAAAGCATACAGCAAAGGAAACTCTTGATTGGTTTCAGAGAAAATAAATCAAGGTGTTAGAATGGCCCAGTCATTCACCTGACTTGAATCCAATTGAACAAGATTTAAAGACAATATGTTTAGAAGAATGGGCCAAAATCACACCTGAATACTGCGGCCGATTAATTTCTTCATACAGGAAGCGTCTTGAAGCTGTCATTACAAACAAAGGCTTCTCCACTAAGTATTAATTAAATTTCAGTTAGCGTGTTCAATACTTTTTTCCTGTGTCATTCCACTTTATTACACATAACTTCATTTATTGACTTTAATGTCCGTATTTCTTTATATGTGTGGATTTCTTGAGTTAATACCAAAGTCTGGTGAAAATTTCATCTGAATAACCTCAATGGAAATATATTTACTGAAAACAATGTTCACATGTTCAATATTTATTTTATGTCACAATTTGGAGATAATACGTATGAATTTTTTATATAATACATCAGGTTTTGATATAAGATGTCAACACTTTTTGAAAATATGTCACAATTTTGAGTGGATAAATCAGAATTGGGCTCCAATAGATTTGTGAGCATAATCTGAAAGTGTATGTTTTCTGTGGTTTTGTGTGGTGTTTTATTCTTGGCAAATCTAAAAGGTCGGTCTAGCAGAGACAAAAATCTGTGAAATGCATTATCACCTATTACATTTTCAACATACTGTATAAATCTTGTCATGTGCCCCACTACAGTAGATACTACAGTCAAATTATCACATCAGGTCACCATAATTCCGCACCAGAGGTCTTTGTCACCTGAGTGCCTAAGTTTTTAATACATTTCACAGGAAACACGTTTTTAGCGTATTCTCCACTCAGGCATCAGATTTTCCAAAATCTTGTTGTTTATCAGTGAGTATTTGTGTATGCCGTGTGTGTTTTATTGACCTTGGCTTGTTTACTTGGTATTCAGTTTTGGATTACCTCTATCGTCTGCCTCTGAACATTGGCGTATCATATTTAAAATGTTTACTGGGTACAGATTTGAGTTTGCACTTGGACTTGTTTGCATACATTTCTGTCCATGCTACTGCATTTTGCCCCATCTGCTGAATGTGTTACAAAAATACAGATTTTTCAATGTTTTCAAATGCAGACCGCACTTTAAAAGAACTGTCCAAACATGAAGACAGTTGAATCAATTCCATGATTCATGATGATGAATGATGCAATAAAACATGTGTGGGAGTGAAACTGATAACCATTATTATCCCAATTTAAAGCCTCTCAAGGAGAATCCTAACAATATTACAAATAAGCAAGTCAATAGCCATAGATCTGCTTATTAAAGCAAAGCTCAATCATACATGCATTTTGTGTGTGGGTGTGTGTGTGAGAGAGAGAGAGAGAGAGAGAGAGAGAGAGAGGGGGGATATGGGATATGTGGATGAGAATAGTGCTATAGCACAACACATTATGCACAGCAATTTCAGATAATGGGTCTCTCAAAAGCAACAAGGAGCATTACCTGCAAATAATAACCAATAAAATTTGTTATACATTTTGTGACGGTGGGCCGGTGTCCCGCGCACAAAAGGGAAAGAATGCTCCACTCGCGCCTGCGGCCAGGGTGCTGAAAGAACAGCACACTCCACTCTCCTTTCCCCCACTTTCCAGACACTTTTTAAATAAAAAGCACTAGGTTTTGCATCTAAGTGGCCTCCTGTGTGTCTGTGCTCAGCCCACCACAGCCTAGTCTCACTACAATTTCTTAAAATAACCCGATGAAATTGCACATTAGGAGAACTATGCAGGTTTATGACAATTCTATGCAATATGTTTTGGTGACAAGTAGCACTCTCTCATGTATCGTCTGCAGTGAGTCATCAAAAGAACAGCTTTTCTGGAAATAAATGGGGTCACTAAAATCTGACCCAAAATGGAGAGAAATGTTCCCGTATGCTGTTTCCATGACATCTTCGAAGCACGCATAATTCAATGATGGACTGCAGTAGATAGAATCCACAGGTGGTCAATATTTAGATTATTTTGTTGGTGTCTCATAAAGGAATATGAAACTGAAGGCTTATTTGTTTTTATGAATCTGAAGCACTACAGTAATATCACACCTAAAAGGCTTCTTTAAATATTTGTATATATTGGTTTATATTATTATTATTTTAATAATATTATCTTTTAATAAATAAAGAACACCATTAATATGCCGGGCGCACAGTGGCTTAGTGGTTAGCACGATTCGCCTCACACCTCCAGGGTCGGGGGTTCAATTCCCACCATGGCCCTGTGTGTGTGGAGTTAGCATGTTCTCCTCGTGCTACGGGGGTTTCCTCCCCCAGTCCAAAGATATGCATGGTAGGCTGATTGGCATGTCTAAAGTGTCTGTAGTGTATGAATGGGTGTGTGAGTGTGCATGTGATTGTGCCCTGCCATGGACTGGCACCCTGTCCGGGGTGTACTCCGCCTTGTGCTCGATGCTTCCTGGGATAGGCTCCAGGTTCCCCTGTGACCCTGAAAAGGAGTAAGCAGTAGAAGATGGATGGATGGATGGATTAATATGCCTCAAGAGCCCACTATAACCAAATAACAATATTGCATAAACATCTTACACTGTCAAGGGTGTTTCCTTGTGCCCCATGCACCCTGGAATAGGCTCCAGGTTCCCCGAGACCCTGTAGGATAAACTGTACAGAGAATGGATGGCTGGATAACAATTTTTCCTTTTTTTGCATCAGTACTATGACAGAATTCTGACATATTATCTCAAAAGTTTCACTTAGGCTTTCAAATGTTTTTTGATAATTTGATAAGACAAAATCTTGAGATAATGAGTGGAAGTCAGAATTCTAAACTAATTAGTCAAAGGTTTCAGGTAATGCACCAGAATGTGAGATAATAAGTCAAACATTTGAGATGATACACCAGGATCTTAGTAAAATACTTAAAACTTTTGAGATAATGTCAGAATGTTAAGATAAGTCAATTTATTGACATAATAAATCAAAATCTTGTGATAAGAAATCAATATTCTGAAATAATAAGTGATTTTTTGAGATTAGAATCTGTCAGATACAATGTCAAAACTTTGAGATCATACTTAGGAATTTTGAGATAAGAAGTCAGAATTCTGAAGTCCAGATTTTAAGAAAATAAGTCATCATTTTGAGAAACGTCCGATGGTTTAAGTCAGAATTCTGAGATAAGCAGTCAGAATTTTGAAATAAGTCCAGATTTTGAGAAAATGAATAAAAATTTTGAGATAGTACATCAGAATTGAAATAAGTCCAAATTTTGATATATTAAAGCTATTGTGTACAGCTTCGTAGAGGCTAGCAATAGCAAGCTAGCTTTGAGAGCATACAAGGGGAAAATATCCCACCCTATCTTCAGAGCTCTCTACAAAGTCACACCTTCTGAAAAACACATGAACGCTCACAGACAAAGCAGGGTCTGCAAAGCGTCACCAATTTAACTCAGGTTTGACCTCTTTCTTGTTCCAGTTTTATTTTTTTTGTCGTAGTAGTTTCTAAGACTGTCTTTCATTTCTTACTTTCTTTTTCTGTGTCTGGTGTTGTTGGTTGAGGAGGAACTGTAAAAGGTGGCTGTTGTTTGTCTGCCATTCTCGCTCGGTGTCTCTAGAAATGTGTCTACAATGCTGCATGGCCTCATGGAAAATGCTGATGACGTGTGATGTATGCACAAGCAGGGTGCGTGGAGGGATGCAAATACATAGGTAGACAGGCAGGTAGGCCACCCTATTATAACATACGGCCTGCATGCAATGATTGCACTAACACTTTATGGTCTTGAGACTTCCACAGAAGATTTTTTTCATATTTAGAACACTTTAATTATTGATTGCTTACTTTGATATGTTTTCTGTTTCATGCAAATATGCCCTTCTGCCTAGCCAATTAATAGTTAACCCATTGTCTCTGTTGTGTGCCAAGCCTGATATATACCCTGCCTTTCTTTGAATATATCAGAGATCTTGCCATTTGAATTTTGTGTGTCTGTGTGTCGTTTGGCAAACTCTCTCAAGGCCAAGGTGTGGGAAGTGTGTGGCAGGGCGAGGGTGCCTTCTTTCTTGTGTATGTTCTCTTTCTCTTTAGCTAACATCGCAAGCCAGAGATTCTCTATTCTCAAATCCTAACAGTTTTCTAGGGGCTTGTCCCAGGATATCAATTCTCAATTCCCTAACAGTTAGTAAATAAAAATTTTGTCATAAGTCATAAT
Organism: Ictalurus punctatus; assembly: GCF_001660625.3. NCBI lineage: Eukaryota > Metazoa > Chordata > Actinopteri > Siluriformes > Ictaluridae > Ictalurus > Ictalurus punctatus. The sequence goes on along the minus strand of NC_030433.2, from coordinate 11,296,867 downwards.
ATAAGCTAATAAATTAGAATTCTGACATACTGCTGGTGCCAAAAATAAAGAGAAATATGCTATGCATTTTTTTCTTTTCTACCTGGCAGAAATGGGCTTCCATAGATTCCATAGAATCTGAAAGTGTGCAGTGTTTTATTTTAGGCAAATCTGGTAGCGTAAGGTTGTTTTATTTTAGGCAAATCTGGTAGCGTAAGGTTGTTTTTTCTGTGAAATTCATAATTTCTTAAATTTTCAATATATACATCTTGTGGTGTGGCCAAAGTAAGTGAGAGCGTTAACAGCGCTTTGGGTAGTGATTCCTTTAAGAGCATTATGAATTTCAACAGGTCAACACCGAAGCGAAGCAAGTAAAATGGTTTGCAGAATTTATTTCACAGTTAGAAGTGTCCCTGGCTGGTGTTGCTGTGATTGATAGGGGAGAGAGAATATGCCATTCATCCCACCCATCGTCAGGATCCAAACTCGCAGTCTCGCAATGGTAGGGCAGATAGATGTGAAGCAGGCTACTATAAAGCTTTAGTTACTGCAGGCCTAGAAAAGCCTAGAAAAGTGCTATGTAAATCTAAGGAGTTATTATTAATAATTATTATTATTATTATCATGCATGGTGTACATACTGTATCAACACCAAGTATGTAAAGAAGCAAATACTGATTATTTACCAATTCACTTTAAAGCCCCAGACGATATTTTAGCAGGCTGACCAAGTATTAACTTCATTCCTCTAGATTTCATAGGAAAAATTTTGTTTCATTTTGTTTACCCTTCTGTAATCATCTGTAGTCTAGACAAAAGTGCAAGTCTGTAAAAGGATTTAGGTGTTTTTTCAGCAAGCATCCTAATATTCATTGCATTTACTGAGTAAATCTCTTGTGGTAATGAATTTCTGAAGGCCTTAATGAATAATTTAGAATAATGATCTGGATTATATGCCACCTGTTTTGTCTCTTTTATTGCACTGAAATTCCCCTGATTTCATTTGGAAATGGCACAGTTCAGAGAGTACATTATTCAGAATGGCGCCTGTGAAAGGAGACGCATACGTTGTGAGGTTGATGATCTCATTCCAATCAGCCGGCTTGTAATCTTCCAGACAAGCTCAATTGAATGTGCATGCATGTACTGAGCACATGCACAGTTTAGTCAATACATTGTCTTACTTTCTATTAGGGATGATAACAAATAATGTGTTCTTAACTGATATGAATACAAGTACGAATAGTGGGTGCACTATTCAGGGTTTTTTTTATTTTTGAACGCTTGCCAGAAAGCGTCTTGCTAAGGTATGTGCCTTTGAATGCAAGCATGAGGGTTTACTTTCATATGGAGTTTGAAAGCAAAGCTTGTGGGCAAAATTCCCACCTTAACTACATTTCAAAAAATGTGATCACCAGACAAGAAGACACATTTTGCTTCTTTTTTCTCAGTCTTTGTGTGAGAAACAAGTTAACAGTGGTGCGCATGCATTTCTGATTTCATATGCTTCATATAGATCATGCAAACCATGCACTGTGCACAAGATGACCATTGTGCATGTTTCCTCTCATTCTTAAATAATCAAACAGTATTCTCTCATTATTAATAGAAAAGCTTCCCAGAAAATCAAACAGTCATTATAATGGAAAATACCCCATTTTGACCACGTCCAAGATTTGTAGTTCATTCTGATAGCATGTCCAGCGAACTTTTATGATTTTTGGGGGGAATGTAACAAACCCAGGAACTGATGTAAATCTAATAAGTTGGCTGTTGTTGGTCAAATATGAACAACAGTTCCCTGATTTGGGAAAGACAGCATTGTTTTGTGTACTGTCACAGTAGATAGGAGATCAAGAAAGCTTCCCACAGGGCAGAATTTCACAAAAATTCTTTATGCTAATATTTTGAGATACTGAATTTTTGATTTCCATGGGCTTTTTTTGAAGTAAATTACGAAATAAATTTACTTTTCGTTGATATTCTAATTGTTTGACATGCACCTGTACATAAAATGACAGAATGGCAGCAACAGTTACTTTTTAATTCTTAACTATTAATTATTAGTTTATGGATAAAATAAGACTATTTGAAGTGGTTATGGTTTATTCAATAGTGGTGCTTCATGTTACCACTTTGAAAAATTAACTCTGAAAATATGAGACATATCAGTTGTGAATTTGCCGTGGGGGGAGTGAACGCATACTTTTTCATCCATTGGTCTTTAAACATTATGTTTTTGTCTGTGGCTTTTATTTTTAAAGAAGCCACATTGTCAGTCTGCTAATAAGACCAGAGAGGTTAAATACAATGAAAAGTGTCTGATGAAAAGTGAAAATCTCCTCTTTCTGATCTAATGACTCTCAGGCATTCTAATGACCCTTGTACCTCTGGATTAATAAGATGCTTTCAGTGAAATAATTTACATAATAATTTTACCATGGTCCAGCAGCTTATGACCCCTGTTCCATATTGTCAATCAAGAAATGTATTCAAGAATGAATTTGGCTTCTGAGTGGTTGCCCTATCATTGGGAGACTGTGAGTTTGAACCCTGATGATGGGTAGGAGGAATGGCATAATGGTAATTACTGCAACAGTAGCCAATCTATGGGTAATCTGTGAGCTCATATATGTGGAAGAGGGCAGATATCTCTCACTTCTAAGTGTATTAGGCTGCTCAGTGTTGCGCAATATGAACAATCATTTAAAAAAACATGTGCTTAGCTGTCTCTTAGCTTCACATGTCTTGAAGGAAACATGTGTTAGCCTGTGTTAGTAGAGCTGGCTGGTCGGTGGGGATTGGCAGGTGACCAAATTGGGGAGAAAATGGGGAAATAATTGCATCTAAATGACATGAAAAGTGATTGTGTAACGTTGAAAATTGGCAGGAACTCTTGGCTGAACAACTTGGCTGTTGTTATGAATAGCTTCTGGGAAATTTTGCACTAGATACCCAGGTCCACCACTGTAGACTCTTGGATAGGAGGTGTTGAATAATAGTGAGGAAATGGGGAAGTAGTAGTTGTGGAAATTATTTCAGTGGAGAAAGATACAATGCTTCTGTTAAGTTAATTATAAAGAAGGTCAAGCTGTAGCCTTTGTCCCAAACATAATTTCCAGAAATGAGAACTTAACCATTTTTTATTTACTCAACCCATGCACGTATTTCACTTCAAACACCTCAGCCGACACTTTTTATAATATCGAACTGAAAGGAACGATTGGCATCCCCACAGGTTTCTGAGTTGCCTGCTGTCATTCTTTCCACGTCCCAGTGATAGGAGCTTTCAGTGTGTGTGTGCGTGTGTGTGTGTGCGTGTGTGTGTGTGTGAGAGGATGTGTGTGTGACTTGACAGCCTATCAGGCCTCACAGCTTCACTTACCTCCTGCAAGAGCCTCAAACTGCTTTTTGCCTTGAAAGGGTGCTGGGATAATCCCTGAGTTTAAAACAATAATGCTTCATAATTGGCCATTGCAACATACCATGGGGAGTGTCAAGCTTTAAACACTCAACATGACAACGCTGGTGGTGTAATAGTTCCAAAATTCATCATGGGAACAATCATATTCCTTTCTAAAATATTATGTGAAAAGATTTTTTTTTTTTTCAAAAAAACTACCAAAGGTTTGTGAAGTAATGCTTTATAGATCATTACAAGCATAGAATTTATGCAGTTTATATTACAGACAAACATTTGACAGGATCCACTGATGATTGTTTACTCATCGTCATAAATAAATAAAATCCAGGGTTCATGCCTCAACAATTTTAGACTAGGGCTAAGATCTGCGTTAGGGGGAAAAATCCCTTCAAACTTTTCGCTGTTTTCAACAGAATTGTGATATGTTTTATTGTTTTGACTGACTAATGAATAATGCAAGAATACACATCTTATGGCAGAAGACATGGTATTAGTGGTATCAGTGGTATAAACAAGATGCATTTTGTAGATTTATGTAAATTTTCCTGTAACCCCAGTCTGAGTGATGCCATTATTTTAGCTCCTCGGTTGAAGCGCTAAGCTCCTCGGTGTCCGCCTGCAAGACAGGCACATCATTAGCCCAAAGCACACAGGTAGGGAGAACAGACAGACATAAGGCTTGGAATAAATCCGCTCCAGGCTAAGATTGAGAATGCTGAAGGTGTGTTTACAGAGGTCCAAGAACAGCATCTGTGTCCGTGTGATGTTTTTTTTTAACTGTTATTATTTTTATTTTCTGTAAAGTGGCAGAAATCCATAAATGTGTGATGGCTTACCTCCAACTTCTCCGTCTCTGGTTTAGCTGGAAGAGACTTCTGTGGTGTGTGAAAGGCCTGAGGCAAGAGGCAAAAGATTAATGAGAGTGAACATTAAAGAGATTTCAGAAGCATGCTCTGGTGTAGTCTCTCTCTTTCACACATAGGCACACACATATAGCAAGGGAAGTTTAACATAACACACTAGGTGGTGCTGGACAGCCATTGAAATTATTCTCAAACACGGCTTGACACTCTGACCACACACAGGGTATCTTGAGAGATCTCATTCAATTTGACCAAAAACCTAACTGCGTTCTTGTTAGATGTTAGATATTCAGTGGAATTGAGAGCACATATGGATGGTGTCTGCAATGTAAGACTGGACTTTATTACCTTTTTTGCTTGCTGCACCTCATCTGTCGATTTGGATCGATTTTTGGACCGATTCTGCTTTTGTGGCGAGGTGGTCTGTTGCAGAAAAAAGGAAGCCAGAAACAATATAATAAAACATATAGACTAGGTCCGACTTAAGCAAAGACAATACTTAATTGTACAGTAGATGACACCGTCAGATACCCAACTACTGACTTTATTCTCTGCTTGTTCCATGGCTTCAAATATAGCGCAATCAGGTAAGGCTCTGATGCTTGTGATGTCCCAGCAGGTAGTTCTCTGTAAAGAAAATGAATTAAAAAACACTATTATTGGGTATCTATTCATCTAAAAAAAATGGAAGTCTGGGTAGCCCAGTTTAATTAGGTCTTCAGTTGTGGTTATTGAATGGTTGTCACCAAGTGAACTCACTATGAACCACTCCTGCATCGTATCCCAGTATTGCCATGTGACCTGAAAGATTTGGCTGAGGAAGATTTGTGTAGCGGATATATAAAACATTCTTTAATGTTGCATGAAGCAGTTCATGAGAATAATATCGTTTTATAACGATATTATTTAAGTTTTTAAACGAAGACTCAAGCATAGGTTGTTCTTTATTTGGGTGAATTTGGAATGAAAATTTTTATTGCATACTTGGTGTCAGACTATGTTATTATAATACTGTATATGTAATACACATTAGACTTTTTTTTTCAACTAATACTCCCTAAATAGCCAGCAGTCTGTAGCGATTTCTCTTTTTGTTAAAATAATCGACGTGAAAGTCCTTATCACAGGGTTAGATCCTAATTCAAACAGTCAGACTGAGGTCCAAAGCAAAGAAACTGTAAGAGTAAAGTCTGAGAGCAAAGATGATAAACTCTGTCAAAAAAAACCCACTAATTGTAATTAGAATATCCATAATATCCATTTACAAGACTGAATACCACAGCACTGTTGAGTTCTCGATTCTGAATGGTCAGTATGTGTTGATGAATTTTTGGACCTCAATTCCACATAGACATTCTCGCTGTGGTTGCTGGGACTACGGTTGCTGCTATGGCCTTGAGACTGCAATTACCACATGCAGGTTTGCACTCAGGTCTCCTTTGGTGAACAGTGGACTAGTTCAACAAACAGACTTCATGTACAAACCATAATGAACTTTCTTTTACTTTCACACTATCCGCTGTTACCCAGATGAGGACGGGTTCCCTTCTGAGTCTGGTTCCTCTAAAGGTTTCTTCCTCATATCATCTTAGGGAGTTTTAAGAGCCACCGGCTTGCTCAAATGGGATTAATCCACACACATAAAATCTGTATCCTGTGTTAAGATATTTCTGTAAAGCTGCTTTGAGACAATGTCCATTGTAAAAAGTGCTATAGAAATAAAACTGAATTTAATTGAATTGAATGAATTCTCTACAACAGCAGCTCTGACAATACAGGTCGTCCCAAAAGTCTCCAAACCTAGGGGACTGTCTTGCCATCACCATGTCGGTTGTTCCTTCATCAGTGGATATTGGTGGACATCCACTTCTCGGTTGGTCCGCAGCACTTCCAGGTTTTTTTCATTTGTTAATAAGTTTGGCAACAGTGACGTGTGTGTGATGTGTTTGCCATATTTCCCGTTAGAGTCCATCGCAACCTTGCGACAGCTTCCTAACCATGAGAATGATTTAAATATGTTCTTCTTTTGTTAAAGCCATTCTTAAAGGCTATCTGCTATATATATATATATATATATATATATATATATATATATATATATATATATATATATATATATATATATATATGTGTGTGTGTGTGTGTGTGTGTGTGTGTGTGTGTGTGTGTATATAAGTATAAAAAATATTGGAAGACATTTTACTAACAAGTAAAATGTCCAGGTGGATGAAAAATCATAAAATAATGTTAATGCACGATTTTTAAAACATTTTATTAACTTGAAGAGAGGGGGGGGAGTCTGGTGAAGGGATGACTATTTATAACTACCATATGTAACAGTCTTGCAGATGTTCCACAATATTAATCAAAACTTTAATAAATAAAAAAGATTTTATGAAACTGTATTGCTGTAGTATAAGACAAATAAAACACCTTGGAATGTGTAATTATTGAAAAATAATCAACTTTGCCTAACACAGCACGACCTGTCATGTTTTATCCCTTACATATACACTCACCTATATTGTACTCATGGACTTTGGATCAGATAAACTTACCACATACCCCAGGTGTAGCCCCGTTGTTGTGATAGACATTTTATCAGACCGCTCTACCTCTGTCATGTACCACTGTTACGCACACTACAATGTGATTATAATTTTAGTGTCACTGTTGTGCTCAGAATGTCCAAAGCCCAAAAATATCTGGTCAGCAGTGGTTGTGTGGTGGTCCCTTTCCATTAAAATACGTCGAATTGGGGTGGATAAATTGAGCATAATATCAGATTCATTATAATTTTCAAATAAATTCCATTTCATTTATCTAGCACTTTTAACAATGGGCATTGCCACAAACCATCTTTACAGAAATACGTATATATAAATTTTTATTTATCCTTAGTGAGTAAGCCAGAGGTGGTGGTGATGACAATGAAAAACCCCTTGGGATGACGTGAGGAAGAGACCTTGAAAGAATTCAGACTCAAAAGGGAACATGTCCTCATCTTGGCATCACCAGATAGTGCGATTCTAAATAATTTCTCTTCTATAACTGTATATTATAGAGTTAAGCAGTGCTAAGTGTGTTAGAAAGGAACTTGAGCATGAGCATCAGAGTCATTTCTGAATTCATTAGGGTTCATTGGAGTGACTGTACGTTTATCGTATCAAAGTTATTAACAAGTCGATGATTGAGACATAGTGTACTATAGTGCATTACAATTACTGTAGTATACCTATAAATTGACTAACAAGACAATGAGAGACTAATCTCAAGCGACAGGTGGTAACATGAACATTCAGCATAGCGGAAGTAAACCAGGAAGTAAACAGGAGGTTTCTGTGACCAAAAGAAAAAACCCTCACTACAAAAGGGAAGTCATGAATTCATGAATTAGTTAATCATTGTAGAGTTGAATATTAAATTTTAATGGCATGTCACACTGATCAGGTTAATATAGTGTCTATAGGTGAGGTTTGTATGTATTTCAGCATTCAAAAAAATGATAGACAGTAACTCATCCATCAATTACCTCCTCACACAGCACAAATCAAACATCCGAGAGAGTTGGCATTCATTACTTTTGTCTCTGCTGTGCCAACAAAACCATTCAGTGGATATGTCAGGTTGATGACCAGTACAAAAGCCAACCAAGGAACAGAGCCTAATGCTACTCCACCACTCTTCGAACAGTCTGCATCACCAGACGGTATTGCCATGGCAACAAGAAGGCAATGGGAATCTGACAGATGAAGTGGTGTCAGGCATGGTGCCTTGATGGCACATTTAGAAGCCACCTGCCTGATCTTAAAATACGATTTCCCTGCCTAAATAATTATTGTTTTTATCTGTGTAGTGGAAGAACCAGGAGTTTGTGTTTCGGACAAGTTTTAAAAGTTTGGGCGGTCCAGGTAACGTAATAAGTGGGCTAGCTTTCCGAGGTTTATCCGTTATTTTGAATGAAACTGTATTTTTTTCTAATTCCCTTCAGAGAGGTAGGTTTTTAGCTTCTTAACGCAGTTCTACTTTCCATCTTATATAGTATAAACACGTTGTGGGAATCTACAAGCAGAACCTGGGTTGTAAGGGTTCCTCCAGACTGACAAACCGAAGAACGCTCTATGCTTCTCTAGGTCTAGGATATATATGTCCACAGAGTCCAAGTTGCTCCAGGATGCATTTCCTGTCACCACTTCCTCTGCCACCGGAGTTACGCTCTCGATTTATATTCTCTGGTAATCTGAAAGCTCAATGTGTTTCTCTCTCTCATGTGATGAGGAATAATCAATTATACACTATATAGCTTCTTGAAGATTACCTGGAAGCTATCATGAAGTGATATTATTAAACATTATTAAACCACAATTCATATTTTGAGCAAAGAGATGAGGACATCTTTCTGTTGAGATGAAGCAAGGGCTAATTCCCAATCAACAGGCATTGCAGGTCATTTCTGAAACCATTAACCAACACGAAAACAAACAAGTATAGATGAAAGCTTAGCGTCAGTTCAAAATATCATTCTAAAATAGACCTCAAATGTATATATATATATATATCAATGATAAATATTGGTGTGCACGATGGATTTTTTTTTTTCCTTTAAGGATAAAAAGAGAACCAGTTTTTCACTCCAGAGATTTTACCTCTATTTGGATTAATATCCACGCCTTACAAACAGGCTGATATTATATAATATACAACATGGGTTAGTCCATCTAAACCCAAACAGTGTTGTCTTGTCTAGAATCCATCTCCAGATCTTCCTAGGAATCATTCGAGCCAGTGTGATGTCAGCTAATTTTAAAGTGAGTACTCGGCTGATTCATTAAGAAAGTCTTACTCAATATGACTAGTTGTGACATCAATTAACTAGTAGCTTGTGAATGTTTGGTTAAGTGAAGCCATACCAAAACTCCAAGTTTGTACACCCTCTTGTCAGATCTAGGAATATAAAGCAATACAGGAGATACAGACCTTTGAAATTTCTGAATTCATTTAAAACAAAAATGATCATCATCTCATACAAAAAAAATGTCATCTAAAGTGCTGGAGTGGATTTCACTTTAAAACTTACAAATCAATGATGGCCATGGAATATCTAGTGAGGAGTCTCAGCAAGTAAAATAGTCAGTTTCCATAAAAACAAGTTATCAATATTTTAAAAAAAGGACAGATCTACAAAGTAATCAGTTAGTAAAACAACCAGTAACAATATACTCATATACTCATCTTCTATGCCCATTTTGCCTGTTTTTGATAATATTCCATTCAGGAACAGACAAACATTATTAATGGTCATACATCAGAAAATGTAGATCAGTGAAATGTGACCAGAGCTTGTCACAGAGCTATGTAGAAGGTTTCCATCACTCGACTCGGAACCTGAATTTTGTAAAAAGTGAATCAGTGAGGAACAATGCAGAAATCTGTTCATCTCAGCATGGTTCCATTCAGTGCAGCAATTACAGACGAGCAATTATCATAAGAAACCCAGCAAGCATATTTGCTGGAAAACACTCCACAATCGCTTCTTACAGCAGGATCAAATAGTGTAATTGCGACACACAAGGGCTTTAAAATGAACTCTTACCTTGTTGAGACTGAGGATGCTTGTTAAGTCTAGCCTGCCGCAGGTGACAAGTAAATGGAGGCAGCACAGCAAAGAGGAAAACCCCACTGAGTACAGACACTAGCTCTAGAGAAGGATTTATAAATTTTTGATTTCCACACAAAAAAAAAAGACGGCTATTGATTAGAAAGCAATCCCCAACCTTGTAGACACTCCTTCCTTTCTGTACCTCTTATTCTCTTGGTCCTCTCTACCGTTTTCTACTTTCCTTCTCCCCCTCCCTCTCACACTCCCCCACTCTTCCCCCCTCCCATCCTCTTCGGAATGGATGTCTAAAGCTGTGACGGATGATTCTTACTCTGAATTTGATTAAGGCTTACCTCCTCTTCACTGTCTGTACAGGAGGACAGAAATATGTCTCCTGGAAGTGACTTTCCCAAAAGACTGAGAAAAAGTGAGAGAGATGCAGAGACAGGGATGCGCCTGTGTATGTATGACTGTGTTCCTGTGTGTGTGTGTGTGTGTGTGTGTTTATGCATTATGAGGCAGGAAAGTGCCACAGGCATCCATCAGCATCAGGAGGCCAAACAGATCGCACACCATCCATTATCTCCTCTGCTCTCCTCATCCTTTTTCCATGTCCTTTAGCCACCACATACAGGAAGACACTGTGGAACAACATAACCACATTACACCCTTCTCCTACAGGCTTTAAGCACTTGCACCTGTCATGACCCCATAAAGGTCTGCAAACGTAACGTGCTCATTATGATTTTGATCGATACACACCATTTGCAGCAGATCATGCCAGAATTTTGAACTTGAGTGTTTTTGTAATAAATAAATTAATACATAGAATTTAATTAAATATTTAACTTAGCTACATTCTGATCACTGTTACAGAGAAACATGGGGGCAGTGGTGGCTTGGTCGTTAAGGCTCTGGGTTACTGATCGGAAGGTTGGGGGTTCAAGCCCCAGCACTGCCAAGCTGCCACTGTTGGGCCCTTGAGCAAGGCCCTTAACCCTCTCTGCTCCAGGGACGCTGTATTATGACTGACCCTGTGCTCTGACCCCAACCTCCTAACATGCTGGGTTATGCGAAGAAAAGAATTTCACTGTGCAGTAATGTATATGTGACCAATAAAGACTCATTATCATTATTAAGACCCTATTAAAATAAACATGAGCATCCCTGGCCCAATTTATCAGGTTTATAATGCTTCAAATGAACCAGTGTGATAATGATCTGCAAATTATTTGAGCTAATGTAAGTACTGGAAGCACCTGTAAAATTCCTTGTGTGTGCAAACATACACCAACATACACCAATAAAGCTGTTTCTGATTCGGAGTTTCTTTCTGATACTGATTTTAAAACTCCGTGGAGATATCACTCCCTCCAGGATTTCTCAATTTTCTCGATCACAGAAATTGACACAAAATCAAGCAAATGCCGCAATATTCGGAGGAGCTTGTGATTTTTCTAAATGACTGCAGTTCAGTGGATTCGGGGTAAGATGTGTTGTGTGACATCGTTACAACTTGCTTTCAGGCAAAGCCCCCTGCGATTCACATGCATTGAAAATGAGTACAGTTACCGCAAAAGGTCTCATTTACCAACAAACATCACTGAGAAAGATGTGTTCAAATTAAATTACTGCAATTGCAGTTTCACCAATTCAAGTTTCATTGCAAATTCTGAATAAAGCAGCAGCAAAATCAAGCATTTTGGCTGCAACAATCACAAAAAAAAAACCCCTCTGTATTGACTGAGATATCGGCATTTCATAGTGAGCTAGACTAGCTAGCCAGATCTTTTGATGATTTACAGTATGAAAGCTTTGTATTAAACTTTTTCATCATATAGATGCAATTGTCTGTTGTGTTAAATATAATAAAGGTAATGCTCAGGATAATGTATAGCTGACTATGAGCAGCAGATCAAAAAGATGTGGGTGGGTGGCATCATGTGTCTGAAGGGAAGCATAGTAGCTTTCACCCTCCCCACTTGGTAGCTGTCAAAGAGCAAATTATGGAGCAAAGGGCGAAGAAAAAAAATAATAAATTAGTGGAAAAAAAGAAAATGTGCAATCTAAAGACATAAAAGAAATACAGGGTCTTTCTTAAAGCAATCAATATATATTTAACATTTGACAATCATCTTCAAATAAATACACTCTACTGAACACTGTGCTAATTCACAAGAACTGTAAACATCTCATCCCTTCCTCCAACCAAGTCCAAAAAGGTCTTTGAGCCAAGTGTCCTCCATTACCGAAGCAGCCTTCATGTTCAGAGCAAGCACTCTCAAAATAGAAATACATCCATTATGGCAGAGCTCCCCCTCATACCACTGTTTCCCGAGCTGAATTAGAACACTCATTAGTTAGCTTCCTGTCTACAGGCTCTGTGGAGCAATGTGAAGACATGGAGGAATTTTCCGCATCTCCTTTCGTGTTTGAATTGGGTTCTCCTAGACTTTCTGTGGACCTGAATGCCAGAGGATCTGCACTCCTTTGCTCCTCCTGCTGTTCCTCTTCTTCGTCGCGTTCCTCCAGAGGCAGCTGGAGGAAGTTAGGCAGAATCAGGTCCTCTTTTCTCAGGAGGCCACGCTGGTCATCGGCACTGCAGCCCTGAGCTCGGTTCAACAGCTCCACCAGACCTGTAACAGTTTCAGCCAAAAGGAGAGATTAAACATTCCAGCCTGAAGAATCCTACTGATGTACTATCTACATGAAGCAATTAATGAAGACTAAACCTTACCTTCCATATCATACGCTCTTCTCATAGCAGGGTTTTTCTGTTTGGGATTTGATCGATAAAAACTTGCGGTGCTCAGATCAACATCCACAGCGCCTCGGCGTGCCTGGGGAAATAAAGAAAGATTCTTATGACCTGTTACTTGATGGAGAAAATGTATTTCTAATATTTAAGAAACAAAATGGCAGTTGGTGTCTTTATTGAAATTGGGAAATAAGCATAAACAAATGTTTGACTGATCAGAGAATTACATGAATGACCATGGGTAAGGACGTTACTGTTTCTATTAAGGTGGCTGAACATTTGGCAATTAATTTCCCATTTCAAATAATAATTATTAGAATGTTTCCATCAATTTACCTGTAAAGCTGGGACAGGAGTTGTCTTAGAGCCAAGGACCTGGTCCATACCTGATCATGATAGATAAATTCATCAAGATATGTACTATAGTGAACAATTTCCATGTGAAAATCAAGAAGGGTTTCTTACTTTTGTAAAATACACATTAAGATGTGTCTGAATTTAAAGCATTTACTAAAAGTATACTAAAAGAGTATACTTTTTTTTTTTTTTTTACAAGAGTACAAGAGTGTACATTAGAGTCTACTAGACATGGCAGAGTCCCACATAACACAAATTCATAGAGACATGATATACACAGGCACTGGCCCTCTTGCATGGTGGGGACAATCCAGTCGTGACCCACTCATGCAAGAGATGAACAGAAAATGTTAAGAGACAATGCAGTCCAAGTAAGTGTGCATAGTGATGGAGGCAAGTCTGACAATGGATATCTCAAAGGATTCATGCTATGTGATAAGACCAGGGCAGTATCCCTTCCAAAATGAAACCTTATTGAGGTTCACATTCCAGACATTTTGTACATTATATGCTGTTCTAGTTGCTGAACCTTATACACAAAATGAACAATCTATTCTAAGAAAAAGACGTTACATACAACAATTCATTAGAAAGTTTGCATGTATTCTTTTCTAGTGTCTATATCTTAACTAAAACAGATGATTGGCCTCTAGTGGTTAGTGTGAATCACCATATATATGTAGATAATCTAGAGATGCACTAATACTAAATTTCTCAGCCGATACCCATAACCCGATTATTCAGAGTGATATCGGCCGATACTGATAGTTCTGCCTTTTACACCTTCTTTTAAATTAAAATAAAATTTTTCTCTCCATTTCAACAAGTTGTTTCACAGTAACTGGTCTCATAAACAGAAAACACATTACTCTAATTAACATTAACACATTAACTAAATTCTGAAGATTAAAGTAAGATTTCTTAACTTATTGAATGTAATTAATTCATATTAACAGAATTAATTGACTGAAATCTAAAAAACCTCCTGTTAGTCTCACATTCACTCACCACAAACAAAAGCATTTCTACTTCATCACTGAACATCAAACTGGTAATATATAATATATATTTTTTATATATATTAACATTAACTGGATATGAAATATACTACTCTACAAATATCTTTTTTCTATGTAATATATACTTTTTTGTCAACTCATCTTCATTTAAATCTGTCAACATTGTACTGGCGCTTTAATTCTGCGTGAGCAGCACAAAAAAAATTTTTTTGACTCAACGCTGAAACTCCCGCTTCTCTGCTGTAGCGTCTATTGTAAAATTTTATCAGTGCAGAGCTTACAAACTGCAGTTTTGTCATCATTCCACACAAGAGACATCAACTTTACACACAGCATGAATTCGATGTGTTTTCCTGCCCTCTTTTTTATTTGACAGGATATAATCAACCCTGATCGTTGGATGTTTTGGCTGTGAAAAATTGCCTTTATCGGCTGATACCGGTTATTGGCCGATACATCGGTGCATCTCTAGTATAAACCTTTAAAAATCTTTTCATAGCTAGTTACAGCCATGGGTAAGACTACTGTGAGAACTGGTCTACTATCATGATATCATGTTGCAGTCATTAGGATTGTGTGGCATGGACCAGATACCTTTTACTTTGTCCAGGGTTAGTGTCTTGCTGGCCAGGTTGGTGACGATTGTGTTCATGTTTATCAGCTCTTGGCTTCCTTTCTGAGAGAGCAAAGGTGACAGGATGAGACGTAAAGGAAGGGTTTCCACAAAACACTTCAAATATATGTATACTGTCATCATTTATGTTATAAGTGAAATACATACAATATGTTTCTTATAGAACCTCAGAAATCTAATAAACAGAAAAGTACACAGTCACAAAATAGTCTTTTTTGAGCTGTATTCAGATTGACACACAGATTATATTTAGGAGTTAATACTAAAATGTAGGCCCTCAGACGTAACTACAGTAAGCATTACTCAGTTATGCAGATATGAAGGAAACAAAGACATGTCTCAGTTATGCGCAATTCTGTCCTTGAATTCTAGTCAAGTTTTCTTTTGTGAAAAATCTCCAGTGAGGAAGAGAATCAAGTCCAGCACCACTATCTGACAGTTTGTTGTAACCAGAATATGTCACCCTTTAATATGTCTTGGACAATGTAAATACACATGAAAATTGTTGAGGGTAACATTTAATAGATTGATATTATATTATGAATGAATGAATTAATCATATGGATCTTCCCTGTAGGGGAAACATATTTGTTTGTTTGTTTGTTTTAATTTGGTGTCCACTGAGGAAATCAGAGTAAACAGGATATTAATTAGAGATGACACTTATCTCCAGGCACACAGATAATTACAATACATTTAAGAACTCGGTTTAGGCCTACTTAAACTGAGCTAAAGCAGTTGGCTGCTTGGTTAGTTTATCCATCAGACTGTGGACATAAGAAGCTCAAATTAACCTAAACATGCAGAAATAGCATAGTGTAATGGAAGCATGTCAAAAGTACATTGCGCACAAAAGAACATCTCGTAGTCGTATTAAATTGTGCATCCAGTTTACGACACTGTCAGAAGAAAAAAAAAAAAAAGGAATAATTTAGTTCACTGGTTCAAATCAGTGATTTGATCAGCTTTTATTACTGCTTAAGTGCAACACTTTCTGCTACTGCTACTTTTTTTCACTTCCTGTTCATGACGATAAGCCTTAAATATACTCAGCAAAAAAAGAAACATCCTCTCCCATTCAACTGCTTTTATTTTCAGCAAATTTCTTAACATGTGTAAAAATTGTATTAACATAAAAACATTCAACAACTGAGACATAAACTGAACAAGTTTCTCAGACATTTGATGAACAGAAATGGAATAATGAGTCCCTGAACAAAGCGGGGGTCAATATCAAAAGTAACAGCCAGTATGTGGTGGCCTCCAGCTGCTTTAAGTACTACAGTGCATCTCATCCTCTTGGACTGCACCAGATTTGTCAGTTCTTGCTGTGAGATGTTACCCCACTCTTCCACCAAGGCATTTGCAATTTCTCAATCACGTCTGGGGGACGTGAGCCTTGTACATGGTTACATGTACAAGGCTCTACAGTGTGACCAAGTACTTTGTGCGACTGTGAATAAATATTTATTCACACCGGTGCAAGTGACCTGTTCGGAGTTATATAATACAATCGGAATAAAAACTAAAACTCCAAAATGCATCTACACCGCACAACAGTTACTTTCACACTGCTTTTCATCACCTCAGTCAACCGAACAAGTGTGTAAATACTGCAAAGAAGCCATTATGATGAAAAGAGTAACTATGTACATCATCTGCTTCAACTTCCCGATCTCTCAAACCGCCATCTTTTATTGATCCCACAAAATGACCTGAACCTGTGACTGTGACCTGCTCGTGTAGACACAGCGGCTTGGGGAGGAGTAAATTAATAATAATGTTAACGCTTCAAAGTGGGTTTAATTCAAACTAATTAAATAATTAACTAATTATTTAATTATTTAATTAAGTAACTAATTAAATAATTCCTCACCAATCATATTCACGAGTAGCAACTGTTCAGAAGGAGAGCGTTGCTGCTCTGCTTCTCTCCCTTCACTAACTCTAATAGAACCTTCATTCACTTCATTTAAACTCACGGTGGCCACATATCACTAGAAAACCCCCCAAAAACACAATATTATCAGTAGACATGGCAACACTATCCTGGGGGAACCAATCTAAAAGGAACAACTGATAAATAAGCAAAAATAAAACTACTAAAATGTAAAGACAGAAAATGTGCGTAGTTATAAATAAATCATTAATTAATCTAAAAAAAAATAGATATTATAATAACTTCATAAAATATAAATAAAATGATAAATGAAATAATGTTTAATTACAATGGGTTGCATTTAATATCAATTTGACATTAAGCTTAGTTCGCTATTTCCTTAAAAGGCTATTAGCCTTTTTCCTAATATGGATCATTTTTGTGTTAGTCTACTTTTAATTGGGACTCTTTATTGTTTAAGATATTTAAAAATAAATATTTTATGCTTGTTTATTTATCAATTAACCAACAGTATTTCTCATTGCTATTATTTTAATTCATTTAACAGTGACCATGAGCAGAGAGCTTACATTTAACTGTTTATGACAGACCTCCTGATTAAAGCTTAAACAAGAAAAGATTGGTATCTGGATTGGTTTTGGTCGTAAAAATCCCGATCGGTGCATCCCTAATGAACACCATTAAACTAAAGCGCTTTGCATCTGATGGGTAAATGAAGTCACCTAATCACATCCTGTATGAGATTATTCAGATATATACACAATATACACAGAGTGGATCAAGAACTGACTCCAGCCCAGAACCATGACAGCGGAAAATGTCTAATAGTGTAGCTTTAAATATATTGAAGAGGATCAGAAGTCAAACACTGAACATTGATGTTTCTTGTATTTGTTTACAAGGTGGAATCGGTTAACAGTTGCTTTTTGCATACAGCCTGTAAAATTAACTTAAAATATTACATTTAGTTTATCAGAAGGTAAATTAATTTGTCATGGCTCACACTATGTTCCTAAATTCTGTCATAATTGACCAGCTCAAGTTTTCTCATGCCTTCTTGTGTGTTATATTTTGGTACATTAATGTTACCATCTCAGATAAATAAATAAAAATGAATGATAAAAAAAACCTAAACTTCAACTGTGCTCCTAAATTTTTGTAATAAAAAGTGTTCCTAAAAGAAATTGTTACCGTGGCGCCCTAATGTAATGTTCCACTGCAAGGACGATCAGCTGTCCTTCCTGTCTCCCTGTAGCACTGTCTTAGGCGTCTTACATTACAGACATTGCAGTTTATTGCTCTGGCCACATCTGCAGTCCTCATGCCTCCCTGCAGCAGGCCTATGGCATATTCATGCAGGTGAGGAGGAACCCTAGACATCTGTTGAAATGTCTCTTTAACGTCCTAATTTAGTGTAACTGTGTAAGCTGTGGCTCAGGTGGTAGAGCGGGTTGTCCACTAATCCTAGGGTTGGCGGTTTGATTCCTGGCCCACATGACTTCACATGCCAAAGTGTCCCTGGGCAAGACACTGAACCCCAAGTTGCTCCCAATGGCAAGCTAGTGCCTTGCATGGCAGCTCTGCTACCACTGGTGTGTGTGTGTGTGTGTGTGTGTGAGAATGAGAACCAGTGTAAAGCGCTTTGCAAAACCACTAAAGTTAAAAAATTGCTATATAAATGCAGATCTTAATTACATTAGTTGCCTACCACCTTAGTGTCTTAAGGACTCTTCTGCATGTGCAATAATTGTTATGATTCATTGAACAAGCATGAGTTTATAGATATGCAACATATTAGACCACAATTAGATCAAATGTTTATTTGAAGCTTTGTCTGCTTTTCATATATAATTGAATTCGTCTAAACGCTCTTTTTATTCTCTCTTGCTTTATGCTACAGTACAGCATAATCTTATTTTGCAACTGACAGGATAAAAAAATGCAGATCTCTTTGTCAGTATGTGTTTTCGATCCACTGATTTTTTTTTCAGGCTTAAAGGAAACGTCTCTTTAAAGGTGGTAGAATAGACACGTAAAAAAGAAAATAAACCTCCAATAGTTCAAAAGAATAGATCTGGCAACCTTGGAAGTGCAAACTGCATATTGGTAACGTTAGACTGGAAATTCAGTTTAAGCACAAAGCCCAGTACAGTATAAATATACACAACATCTGCATGTAACTTATGGACTTAAGTTGACAAATCCAAATACAACCTTTAAAAAAGCTTTGTCATGTGAAGGAATGGACAAACTTCCAGTCACTGGAAGGCAGTGCTCACCATAGTTACGAAGACATCCTGGGGCTGGAGACGGTGTTTTTGGAGAAGTGAAGCCAACGCCTCCTGTAGGGTCTTGTTGGATTTCACCACCATAGCCACACTCTTACCTGTGAACGCTACCTCCAGACTGGATAAGACACAATGTGCAACATTAATACATGCAAATCATCAGTGTACATAGTTAAAGAGATTATAAGTGGGATGAGATGCTGGGAGCCCAGAAGACTGTGTGTAACAAACAATAAATACATTATACAGACAATATACAATGGGTATAAGGTAAGACAACACACACAAGAGCATATAATAGGCCGCATGTACTGTATGCCTGCAGCATACCATATGGACAGGAAATGTTGCATATTCAAGAAGTGTAGAATTGGGCTCTTGAGTGGTGCAAGAGAAAACCAAGTTCAAATCCACAGCCTTCTGTGGCCAGGAGCCAAGGGAGCATAATCAGCCAAGTGGGCGTGACATACTCTCTACCTGTCAATCACAGTGACACAAGCCAATCATCATGTCTGTTTGTTCATGTTTGTGGAAGATGGCAGGTAGCACTTTCTTCCGAGTGTGTTACGCTGCCCTGTGACACAGCATGAGCACCTGTTCAGAAAGATGCGAATGGCTGGCTTTTCACGTGTCTTGGAGGAAGCATGTGTTCGGGAACACCTCCCCCAGATAGTAGTTGTCATATGATAGGGTAGAGCTGGCTGGTAGAACTTGGCAGATGACCAGAAAAGAAGTGCAATGTCAAGCAACAGGAAGTGAGTGTACCTCCAAGACGTATTTAGTAATCTATTTGCTAAAAGAAGACAAAAGAAGTTTAGTTAGTTATTCAGTTTTTCAAACCAAATAAATTCAAGGTCAATAGTTTTATATCTTTATTTACTTTAATTATCGATCATTTTAAATGTCAAATTTTGACCTTGAATTTATATACTTTGAAAAACTGAATAAATAAACTAAACTTCTTTTGTCTAGATGATTAGGCCATTATATTAGGTTGTGGTACCTGGGATGGCAGTGTAGTGTTAGCTTTGGTAGTTACATAAATCTGTGTTGTTGTTGGTGATTGTGGTGCTGGTGGTATTATTATTGTTGTTGTTGTTATTATAACTATAGCAATGAAAATCATGACAGAAGCAGAAAATAAAAGATAAAAATAAAGGTCCAAGGACCGACCCTGAGGACCACCATTATTTAACTCCTAAGCAAAGTAATCAGAAGCATGAAAATTCTTGCGCACAGAGCACAATTGCACTTTTGCCCATAATAGTTCTAATCAACAACCAACTGAGTCAGGTAAGCATTAATGTAACACAGCTTTGCTATTTTTGAGCACATCCTTGGAGATTAATGTGCATGTGGGCTCAAATAATAACGTGCTATAGGAACCTCAAGTGTTTAAGGACCATGTTAAGATTAGTAAAGACTGTGATGAGTGCTAATATCTGGCCCACAGTCATAGCAGACTGTTTGTTGGGTTTTATTTCACTGCACACATGGCTGAAAGACTGGTGCTTCCATTACAGAATCTGGCATTCAGACAGTTTTAATGTGTTTGGGCGGTATTTCATATGTTTGCCAGAATACATATTAACTTCAGATGCTATATTTTGCAATCTGATGATATGAACTAATCATTAAGATTTATATTAATATATTTATATTTGGCTTATAGCTTATAAAATTGGTCCCAGAAATTCAATTTCCTACTGCATTTTGTAGAAGTAATTGCCTTGCCAATATACATTGATCAGCCATAACATTAAAACCACCGGCCTAATATTGCATCCCTCTTGTGTCGCCAAAACAGCTCTGATCCGTCAGGACTCCACAAGACCTCTGAAGGTGTGCTGTGGTATCTGGCACCAAGACGTTAGCACCAGATCCTTTTACTCCTGTAAGTTGCGAGGTGGGCCTCCATGGATCAGAATTGTTTGTCCAGCACATCCCACAGATGCTCGATCAGATTGAGATCTTGGGAATTTGGAGGTCAAGTGAACACCTTGAACTGTCATGTTCCTCAAACCATTCCTGAACAATTTTTGCTGTGTGGCAGGGAGCATTATCCTGCTGAAAGAGGCCACTGCCATTAGGGAATATCATTGCCATAAAGGCGTGTACTTGGTCTGCAGCAATGATTGTAGTAGGTGTCAAAGTAACATCGACATGAATGCCGGGACCCAAGGTTTCCCAGCAGAACATTGCTCACAGCATCACACTGCCTCCACTGGCTTACCTTCTTCCCATGGTGCATCCTGGTGCCATCTCTTCCTGAGCTAAATGACGCACACACACCCAGGCGTCCACATGATGTAAAAGGAAACATGATTCATCAGACCTGGCCACCTTTTTCCATTGCTCCATAGTCCAGTTCTGATGCTCACAGGCCCTTTGTAGGTGCTTTCAGTGGTGGACAGGGGTCAGCAGGGGCACTCTGACCGGTCTGTGATTATGCAGCAAGTTGTGATGTACTGTGTGTTCCTACTCATTTCTCTCATAACCAGCATTAACTTTTCAACAATTTGTGCTACAGTAACTCTTCTGTGGGATTGGACCAGACGGGGTAGCCTTTGCTCCCCACGTACATCACTGAGCATTGGGCGCCCATGACCCTGTCGCCAGTTCACTGGTTGTCCCTCCTTGGTCCACTTTTGGTAGGTACTAACCACTGCATACTGGGAACACTTCACAACACCTGCCGTATTGGACATGCTCTGACCCAGTCATCTAGCCATCAGAATTTGGCTCTTGTCAAAGTCGCTTACATCCTTACGCTTGCCCATTTTTCCTGCTTCCAACACATCAACTTCAAAAACAGACTGTTCACTTGCTGCCTAAAATATCCCACCCCTTGACAGGTGCCACTGTAATGAGGTAATCAATGTGATTCACTTCACCAGTCAGTGGCTGATCCATGTACTTTGTAATACAAATACTGCCTGGTGTGTAATCACTGCCCTATAGGGAATGTTAGAATGTTAAAATGTTAGGAGAACTGCTTCTAGGATATATTTATTGAAATATTTAATAACAACCTTTTTTATATTAAATAATATATTAAATGTCCTGTATGGCATTGACACTGATAAATGTCCTCTTGCAGTTTCATTAATAATTACACCTTTAGCACAACACAATGCCTCAGTACTGACATTTCATAAAAACTAATCTGAATTATCAGCCAATGTCAACATTTTTATGTTTGGCAAAATATCAAGTCCTCGTTAAGTGTGTACTTTCTCTATATCTACCTCTTTAACATCTAATCCATCTAAGAGCTGGACAAAGCAGCTTTACTGCAGAGACACAATGTTCCCCAGATGGAGCAGTTCTGCCCTAAAGCATCTGTCTTGAGTGAACACTCACTATAGTTGAAAAGGTTACCCTGAATTACACTGGATGAGGAAGTGTGTAGCTGGCTCCAGACGCACAGAACTTAATATGCCGTTGTGGACAAAGATCTCAGTCTTAGTTACTGAGAGTACCACAGGGTTCGGATTTAGGTCCGCTGTAATTTACTTTATACATACAGTACATCATATTGATGATATGTTGAAGACTGTAAAATAAATGTATATCCTGATGGTACAACATTTTATTACACTAAAATCTTTCAATACTTTTCCACTCACCGAAATACATAAATATAAAAATAAGTAATATGTAAATATAAGCAGAAGCTATGAGTATATATTGTATTGTGGTTAAAAAAAAACATTACTGGATAGCTATATTGTTCAGTGATCTACTGTTTATGTTGAATTTGATGACCTTTTCTAATATTCATTTTATAGTTTCATATTGGATTCTCAAGCTGGCTAGATTTCATCAACCATGTTGATTTATACAGTATTTTATCAATCCTCCATCAATCGGGCAGTAATAAGACTCATTTGGCTGTTTGCATTTGCATTTTCACTGTCAACAAGGTAGACCTGTCAATCAAATGGTGTGTGCAAGAGTTTGCAAGGAACATAGAGTGTTCTGGAGGAAGTAAGAAACTTGTGGCAAAAACGGTACGGCGATCACAATCGCTAAGGACATTTTTCACGCTTGCTAAATAGGATATTTCACAACTACATTATTATCTTGCTTTGGGCTGAATGGAATCTTCACACACAAATGCAACTGCATATTTGAATTATGTGAGTTTGAAGTGACATTTTCTAATTAGCCGTTGAATTCGAGTTTGAATAAGGTCTGGAATGTGCTTTTATAACAAATGAATGAAGGAATATAGTCTGACGGACTTCCAAGTGGCACAAGAGAAAAGCATCACAAGTTTAAATCCTGACAATGCTACAGCCATTGTCCGTGTTCTCTACTTAGGAGGGGTGGCATGTTCCTCTGTCAATGAGAGTGACTATAAACAATCGTGGGCATGTACAGTGGGGGAAATAAGTATTGGATGCGTCAACATTTCCAGTGCAGTTATTCACATTAAATTTTCACCAGAATTTGGTATTATCTCAAGAAATCCACACATATAAAGAAATCCAAACATTAACGTCCATAAATGAATATAAATGTGTAATAAACAGGAATGACACAGGAAAAAAGTATTGAATACGCTAAGTTAAATGTATTCAATACTTAGTGGAGAAACCTTTGTTTGTAATGACAACTTCAAGACACTTCCTCTATGAAGAAATTAATCAGCTGCGGTATTCTGGTGTGATTTTGGCCCATTCTTCTAAACTTGTTGCCTTTAAATCTTGTTAAATTGGATTAAAGTCAGGTGATTGATTGGGCCAATCTAATGCCTTGATTTTTTTCTCTGAAACCAATTGAGAGTTTCCTTTGCTGTATGCTTTGGATCGTTGTCCTGCTGGAAGTCCACCCATGTCTCATCTTCATTATACTGGTGGATGGCAGCAGATTCTTCTCAAGAATCTCCTGGTAAAGGGCTCCATTCATCGTTCCTTCAATTATATGAAGTCTGCCAGTACCATGCGATGAAAAACAGCCCTACACTATGATGCTTCCACCTCCAAACTTCACTGTTGGTATAGTGTTTTTAGGGCAATGTGCAGTGCCATTTCTTCTCCAAACATGGTGTGTAGTATGACAGTCAAAAAGTTCAATTTTGCTCTGGTCTGACCAGACTACACTCTCCCAGTATTTCACAGGATTGTACAAATGAGATGTATCAAATTTTAAACTAGCTTCAAAATGCCTTTTCTTTAGTAATGTTGTCATGCAGGTGAGTATGAGCAGTGGAGTGCATTGCCTATTGTTTTCTCTGTGACGATGGTACCTGCTGCCTCCAAGTGTTTCTGGAGCTCTTTCTGAGTGGTCCATGGCTCTTGGGCTACTCTTCTGACTATTCTTCTGAAATCTTGCGAGGAGTTCCTGTGCATGACCAGTTGATGACGGAGTGATGTTGCTTCTACTTGTGGATAATGGCCCCAATGGTGCTTACTGGAGGATTCATAAGTTTTGAAATACGTCTGTATCCGATTCCATCAATATGTTTCGCAACAATAAGGTTGTGAAGGTCTTGGGAGAGCTTTTTGGTTTTACCCATCTTGAGATGTTTCTTGTGTGACATGAATAGCCTTTTTATAGATCATCAATTTGCTAACCTAGCTGATATTAATTTACACAGATAGGAGGTAGAATTACTTTCTAACTACTTATGGATTTCAGCCGGTTCCTTCCAGAATTGCTTTTTCTTAGCATGTTCAATACTTTTTTCCTGTGCCATTCCACTTTATTACGTATAACTTTATTTATGGACTTTATTGTTGTGAATTCTTTATTTTTTTGCGGATTTCTTGAGTTAATACTGATGTCTGGTGAAAATTTCATGTGAATAGCCTCATTGGAAATATATTTACTGAAAAAAATGTTGATGCGTTCAATACTTTTTTCCCCCACTGTATGTGGAAGACGGTAGATAGCACTTCCTATTCAGCTGTAACTTAATGTAGCATGAGTAAAAGATGCATTTAGTTGCAGAGGAAGGTGCATTTGCTTGGTAGCTATGTGGTAAAATGTGGTAAAAAAAAAAAAAAAAATCCCCCCAAAAAACCATTGCCAGGCTGTTTCATTATTGGGCAACCTGAAGGTTTAACTCACAACAATCTTTTTACATTGATTCCTCTGTAGGAATGGCACTATGACTTGGATCTACTTTACAGGAGCAGTTGTCTGCCTTCTCTGGTAGAGCTTCTTGTTATCCTATTAGCTCAAGAAGTTAATAAGTAACTAAAAGTTAAGGCAGGGTGTAAACACTCACGCAAAAGTCACTCGCAGCTCCAGAACAACCTGCTGGTCCTTTAACACCGAGCTATCTTGGTCCAGAGAAAGTGGTTGCTGTGGAATTTTAGATCATGTTAGCACAACAACAAGTTAGCAAAACAAAGAGACTGTAAAACAGAGCACCTGAAGATGAGGAGTAGAAAGAACCCACCTTGTCTTTCCCCTGAAGGTAGATGATGATGTCGGACAGAGGAAGTCCTCTTTTCTCACACAGGCCTGTGAGCATGCGACGAATAGTGGTACCAGGTCGGGCAGGGGTCAGCGAGGCTGTGCCATCAGGCAAAAACACGCAGCAGTACTTATCGGCCATGTTCTTTAACTCACTTGCAGAGTCAGTGGAACGAGCAATTAACTGTTCCACCTGCACCAACACAGACACACACACACACACACACACACACACAGATGTCACAGCCTATAAAGACTCACTCAACAAACAGTTATGATTTCTAGAATGTAGGATATTGTTAGATAAAAGGAAATTCATGTCAGGCCACCTCTGCACTGTGAAAAGATCCAGGTCTCCCAGGCCTCCCAGTCATTTGTGATTCTGTAATGAAATATAGATGAGCAAATCACACCTTGATTAATCACACCTTGACTAATCACACCTTGACTCTCTAGCATGTCATATGCAGTCCTTGGTCTTTTAAAGTATCTCTCACCTCCCCAGGATCCTCTCTTCTCTTTGCGCTTCTCCCAGCTTATCTTCCCTTGCAAGGTGATTTTCCTCCTCTCTACCACATCATCTGTCTCTCCTCCTGCAGTCTTACCTAACTTGACTTTTGCTTTCTATAAAAACAGGTAATTTTGCTAATCAGTGCAACAAAACAAACAGTGGCAGCCCATCCATAGGGCTAGATAAGATACTAACATTCAACAAATCTTAATCTTAATAAAGTCCTCATTCACAACTCCATTCATTTTAAATTCTGTTGAAATACTATTTACTAGAGTTTGGGTACTCTATCCAGGAGTCCAATTATGAACGAACTCGGACTTGTCAAGCACTCTGGTAAATTTGTACTGGAACTTGACACGGACTCTGTAATTTTGGACTCGGAAATTTTTCAGAGTACAGTCGAGTCTGCATCATGTGTAACATGAAAAGAAAGATAGAAAAATAAATAACAACATAAAATTAAGATAACAAGAAATTAATGAATGTCTCCCTGCCTGACCAAGCAGCACAGAAAGCCGCCTCATCATGCAAGTACCAAATGGACTCTATGCACGATCGATTCTACGCTTTGTCTCGGCCAGCTCAGTTACATCCTGTGCCACGCCAGAAGCCGTTTTCGCTATTAGCGATATCTGTGTGAAGGAGAGTATGACATATTACACTCACTGTTTTCAAGAGCTTCCCCAGATTACCGTGAATGACATTAATTGTAGTGTAAGGCAGTCAGCTGTTACACCCAACAGTAAGAAGGAGAAGGGCTTCAAATTATATATTTCGAGTTACATCGACAACTTATATCCGACTAGCGAATCTAGCTAAGTATCCGTTTCTGACAGTTCATACCTGTCTTTGTATTATTTGAATTTGTTCATCTAATTAAAATTGACTTTATGGGCCATTCTACAGAATTGGTGCAAACTTCTGTCCCACAACCAAAAAACCCATTTTAAAAGCATTTACGAATATCCTTCTATTATCTATTGAAACCCACAATAATATTTCAAATATCAGTAAGCTTAATATATATAAAATCATAATTTATTGGGAAATTTCAATTGGGAGGGGGCTGTCCCGAACCATAACCCCTAAATTTCAACTTATGAAAATGATATTGAAATCATTTTTGCATTTTATTCCATTGTTGTTTTTAAATATATCTTTTTGATTTTTTTTTTAAATGTGAAGTTTAAAAAAAATAATTATATTTTCTTTGTACATCATGAAACTTTATGTAAAAAAATGTGTCCCCCATTTTCATGTCACTACCGAAACAGTGTATGTTTTAGTCCACTGGCTGAGACTGATTTTAACTACACCCCTACATTTTTGATCTGGAAACATTCCTGTGTCCCTCTCTCTCATAGCTACATGGTGAGTAGATAGGTCCCATCGTTTTGAGGTAAAAGGCTAAAAATCTGTGTGTAACATGAAGGAAAGTCACTACCAATCACCTTTTTTCTGCAATTAAGCAAAGTTTGTTGGGTATTATTCCATAAAGATAATCTCATTAGGTCTTAAAGAGTCTAATAAGTCTAATAAACCTGCTGCTGTCTGTGTCATTAATGTTCATCAAACAACAAAAGACAAAGAGAAAATCACTCACTCACTGACTGAATAACTTCAGTAAATATAATAAGAATCACTGTATATGGCACACAGTGAAGTCTATTTTATTTTACATTTAATTGTTTTATTCAATCTCCGTAGTACTTTTTACTTGAACACTACTGATAGACCTCCCTGAGAAATAAGATTGTAGTCATATCGCCCGCCCCTAAACATTAGCATTTGCTGATTCCAGTCTTGTATTTCACATAAAATGTGAAATGTACTTCTTAATGTAGGAAATATTATAAACCCTGCTGATAGGGATTTTCTTTTTTCATTTTAGGAATTAAAATGAAAAAAGTTACAAGAACAGAGCTGTGTTGAAATGAGATTGTTGTCATTCATAGACAGATTAAAAGCAGTAATAAAGCATGAAGCTTGTTATGACATGCTGCTAAATGTAACTCTATTCTGTACTCTCTCTCTCTCCGCCTATATAACTCGAACTGGAGGACAAAATAAAGTGTGATATAACAACAAAACAGCTATATTTGTATTTTCATACACTTGTAATATAATAAAAGTTCTACATGTACCTCTATATCCCTTTCCAGTTTCACCGACACTATGATTTGATAGGAAACTAGTTGAGGTGCAGATGATATGAAATAAAAATATTAAATGTCAGTGGTAAAATGTAACATGGTATTTCTTGTTACATTTATGTTGCCATTGGTTTATGAAGGTTAAAATTTTAATTTAACAGCTCAGTGTTGAGTTTACAATTGCAATTTAAATTACTTTCTGGACTCGACCATTAAAGACTCGGACTCGATTGGTTAAGGACTTGGTCTCCACTTGGACTCGACAAAGGTGGACTAAGACCCAACACTACTATTTACCTGTTTTATAGATTTTTAAACAAGTGTCTATTTGACTGATATAAGCTGATGTTCCATTGTTTTGTTAACCTTTTTAGAAGTGGGAACTGTAACAAGCATTAATAGAGGCCCATTGGGGCAGGAATCACACGTTGAATTTCTTATGAATAATCCGTTGAAACTGCCATCTACAGTATATATTCCATAGTTTTCAGTCTTTAGCATGTTAGAACAGTTAATCTACATTGTTATCTCACTAGTTATGTATCTCTCTAGGTTGTTAACCATCATAATTGTACCAATTGCTTAAAAAATTGTGAGATTTCAACAAAGCTGCGACCAAAAATTTTGCACATCTATTTGAAAGACTGACAAGCTAATTTCTTTAAAAATGAGGCAAATTAAACAGTGAGGTGACGTCTCATCGAAGGGAATTCAAAATTCAAGTCTTGTCAACTCTGAACTGCCTATACAGTGTTACTCGTGGGGTAACATTTCACTGGCCTATAGCATAGGTCAAGTGAGATAACCTCTGGACCTAATTTTGTTTGATGCTACAGTGGGATTCAAAAGTCTGAGAACACTGCATATTTTTCAAATTTAATATAACAATTCTCATTACAAATAATATTTGTAATGCATTATGGCATGGACTCCATAAGTTTGTGCAAAACCTTATGATCCATTTTAGATCAAATCTGTCGGCATGTCATTTGAAAATGTGACTGTTTGTAGAAAGCCGTCAATATCACACATTTGCTTACATTTAAATAGGGACCTAGAAATAGTGCAGAATCTTGTATATAAAATATTCAAAATATTGAACATTTTCATTCTTTGTTTGTTTGTTTGTTTAAAAATGAAAATAAAAATAAAAACTTCTATTTTCCTTTTTTTTTTTTTTAAATCCCAGATTTTCAATGTGGTCTCAGACTTTTGGTCCCCACTGTAGTATGTTGTCATTAACATCACCCTGTCCCACCAAAATCAATGGTCATGAGCCACTCCAATTATATAAAAAAAATCAAAAATATATATCTAGAATAAAATTTTTGTAGCTTCAAGGTTTCTATTCACTTCTGAATGAGAATCCACATTGATATCATATTACCCAGGACATACAGTACTGTATGTACTAATCTCATACTGTAGCTTATTGCTTTATCTTATACCTCTTTCAATTTCTGCTGCTCCCTGGTTGCAGGGCTGCTGTGTCTGGTGGTCAGGGGGGGTTTAGGGCACTGGCCGAGCTCTGGCAGGGATCTTCCCTCCACATTAGCCAGCATGCAATTTTGATAGAGCTGTGAGCGGACGAAGCGAGTGTAGCTGTCAAACTTCATCAGCTTAAAGATCTGTGGGTAGATGGAGAGATGAAGAAGGAAAAAAATGGTTAGATGGTCAGATTATGTCTAACACAGTTTTATTCTTATTATATCATCGATACTGAATTAAGACTGGTATAGGAAATGTTTTCGCATTGTCTGAAGGAATTCAATATTAAAACATAACACTGTAAAAACCTGGTGTAAATGTGCAGTATTTATTTTGTAGTAAAATACTGTTTGGTATGTTACAGGCTTGTACGGTAAAGGATTGCGCAATTAGAGCAGTGCGTTGGTTTACAGTAAAATACCAGACAATGCGTCCATAGTAGCGTTTTAGGCAGGAGTGAGAATTGAAAACTGGTGGATTGGTTCTTTGTGCCCTTTAGTTAAGCATTTTTAGGTGAACACAGACCCTCTTTGGTGTAGTGTAAGTTTATACTGTATGCTTGCTGAATTAGCAAAATCATAAGGGAAGTGGTGGCTCAGCGGTTAAGACCTTCAGAATTTCATGAGCTCACATCCCAGTACTGCCAAGCTGCCAAATCTGGGTCCTCAAGCAAGACGTTTAACATTGAACTGCTTAGTTGTAAGTTGCTTTTTATAAAAGCGTCAAGCAAATGTAGTTTTATATAAGGTATATTTTAGTTTATACTGTAATTTGATCTACCAGTTTTTGCAGTAAATGCACTATGCTTCCGTTAAATTAATGTAAAATCCTCTTTCAAAACCATCCAGACATTTTACAGCATATTACTGGAAACATACAGTAACAGTACAATAATTACCTGTAAATAGATTACAGTATTTTATCGTAAGTATGGTTTACAATTACTAAGACCTTTGCATTGTGGGAAATACAGTATTTACAGGGTTGCATTTCTATGTTGAAAATGCGCATAAAACATGGTATAGGAAGTTCTGAGTAAAAGGCAGACCCTATTAACACCAGAGATTAACAGGAGTCAAATCTAATCCTGTGTATCAGTGCTCCAGTTGCTCTGTTCTGATCATATCGCTGTTATCTGACAGGTTTAAGCAGTCTGTCACGACAGTGTAAAAGCACTTAACAGTTCTAAAAAACAGCAAAGGTTGAAGAACATCAAAGAAAAGATAAGACACCTCCACAAGAATGAGGAAAAAGTGTCGAATAGGGGCTTCTTTCAATGTAACTGAAATAGCAATGTGTGGTATGAACAGGTAATGCAGGTTATACTGTGTACGAAATTATGTATATGAGTCTAAGCATGTTACTTCATCCAATACCTGTTGCTGAGCTTTTTGAAAGATTTCAGGATGAGGCTGCTGCATATCCTTTTCATCGACTCGAACCTTGTCGTCAATATTGATAGGACTGCTGGCACATTTGGACAGGTAACTGTTGTAGATTGAGAGAGCCTCCCTGCTCAGCTAAAACAGCAAAATGAAGCAAATTAGCCAACTGGAATTAATCTGAATATTTCTCTTACAATATTGTAATATAGGAGAACAATGTACTCATATCTTATAATATTACAGAAGAAGTGGAGGGTGATGGCGAAACAATACATCCTCTGAGACATGTGAAGCCAGCCAACCACATCTTTTCAAACTGCTGCTAATGAAGCATGACAGGGAAGCGTAATACACTCAGAGGAAAGCTCTAACTACCCTCTTCCGCATACATGAGGTGACAGTAACGTACCTTTTCAGTATTATTGGCTGGTATCTTGCGGAAATTCTCACACGCCAGCCAGAAAACAATATTCTCCACACTGACCTCGGACTTCAAAAACTCCTGTAAATTATAATAAACCAGATTTACATTACAGATTATCCATTATATACAGCCATAATACATGATCTCTAAATAAATAGTGTGTGCAGCAGTGCATAATCAGCTTCAGCATAAATAGAATTTAACATGCTTCACATTTGTTGGCTGAAAAATGTAGTCTTGGTTGTACACTGAACATGTTTTCTCCCCAACAGCAATCTGCACACCTCCACACTCCTTGACAATTAACATGACTCATAATGTGGGCTGATTCCTCTTCTCAAGCTTTTGGGAAAAGGCTTCTCATTGAGTACATAAAGTGGCACAAATGTCCTGAGGCTTGGCGAGCAAATATGTATTAATCTGTGAACTGAAAGAGTCACTGAAGTGAGTCGATTGCCTCAGCAGGGAAGCCGGCTACTCTTAACATCTCAGTTCAAAACTAACACACCATCAAGTGGTAAAGTATGGAGAAGTGCATCATTTAGAAATCCAGTATTGACTCACTTTGAAGAGGAAGCTTTCTTAGCAAGTGTTCTGTTCACTTCGAACGCTCCCTTCAAAATGAATTAAACTGATTGATCTCCACTTCCTGCTGGTAAATGTTCTTTTTACGGTCATAAAATTGGTCCAGATTAATGCATGGTATATAAGATGCATTTCCTTTCTACTTCATTGTATTCAAAGAACCAATGCTCAGCTAAACCCACACTAGAGGGACTTGTGCAATACAGGTACTTTCATGGTTTACTGGGGTTCCTGATAGGGCCATAGGGTTCTGGAAGGTTCCAGTTAGAGCAGTGGTTCTCAAAGCGTGGTCTGGGTTACAGTAGTGGAAGTCAAAAGTCACCATTATCAATACTATTATACTGTATTTATTATTTAGCTGTTATAGCTTATTAGCCTGTTTGATTGGCTAAAAAACAATTAGGCATATAAATTAGGGGTACAGTTAGGAATATAAAGCTCTAGGGCTCCAATAAACAGCTAAAATACTGTATTATTGCACACATGTACATAATAAGCCTAATATTTGTGTAGTTCTTCATTTGTGTAGTTCCGTGGAGTTTACTTCATAGTTAAAGATGTCTCTGGCTCCGAAATGATTGAGAATCACTGAACAATGAAATAAAATTGTAAAAATAAATGGTTGCTTTAGGTTCAATGTAATATAGTGGGTAACATTTTACTCAAACGTAGTGTTTATAGGATTGTATAAGCCATTCATGGCAACTGACTGTCATTCATTCATTCCTTCATTCATCTTCAGTGACCTCCTGGTCAAGGTCACAGTGGATCAGAGGCATATCCTGGGAAAAATGGGTTAGAATATGCCCTAGATGGGACACCATCAAGACACACACAATGCACTTCGGGGCAATTTATTGTAGCCAATCCAACCACCGAATTGTTTATCGGAGGTAGGAGGAAACTGGAGAACCTTGAGGAAACCCATGCAAACACAACTAGAACACGCAAAGCTTTTCACAGATAGTAACCTGAGCTCAGGATCGAACTCGGGACCCTGGTGCTGTGAGGAAGAAAAGCTACCCAAGCTACCATGCTTTCATCAATTTTAATGTCAAGTTGAGATGACACCAAGTGACATTTTTCTTGTTGTTGTTGACGTAACGGTTTCCGGGCTGACTTTCACATGAGAAAAGCTGTGAAAACTGACTATAGCTCAGCGGATGCCAGTGACAAAATGCTAATAATGTGATAAAGCTTGACAAGTGAGGTTTAAATTAGAAACCTCAGACCGATGTGAGCCTAGACGTGAGCATAAAGATGTTCTGTTCTGTAGTGTCTCCGAACGCAGCACTTGGAGGGAATAATGTCAACATTAAAAAAAAAATAAAAATAAAAAAAACCCTGCTCTATACATAGTGATGGTTTTAACAATGACAGTGATTACTCATTTGGAACCATCTTACAATGGCGAGACATGTCTCTGGGTCTAAAGTAAAGTGCATCACTTATTCCTGCTTAGATTTTTTTATGAATCAACACTAACAGCATCAAGTGGCAAATTGTAGACAAGTGCATCATTTAGAAAGTCAGTATTGACTCATTTTGAAGAGGAAGCGTTCTTGGCAAGTGACAAGCAAAAAAGATAAAGCACATTTCTTATTCCTGTTTATAAGACTTTTATGAATACTTAAGGCAATGTTATGACACAGTAAAGATGAGTTCTGTCTATTTTCTCTAGCCCTAAGTGAAAGTGTATTCATTTTCTTGTATATGACATTTTTAAGAATATTTACGGTACTGTCATAACATAGTCATGTGCTATATTTTCTCTAGCCCTAATTTGAAGTGGATTATTTTTCCCTCCATTTTCTATATCACTTATCCTTCAGGGTCGCAGGGAACCTGGAGCCTATCCCAGAGAGCATCAGGCACAAGGAGGAGGTGCCAACCCACTCACACCCATTCATACACTACGGACACGCCAATCAGCCTACAATGCATGTCTTTGGAAAGGGAGAGGAAACCCCCGCAGCACGAGGAGAACATGCAAGCTCCGCACCCACAGGGCCACGGCAGGAATCGAACCCCCAACCCTGAAGGTGTGAGACAAACGTGCTAACCACTAAGCCACCATTCGCACATTATTTTTCCCTACATACAAATTTTTTATGAATACTTAAGGCAGTGTTATGACAGTAATGACAGCATTATGGCCCTAAATTAAACTGCTTTCTCTTTTTTTGCCATATAAACACCCATAGCAAAGCCTTGACACTATAATGACAGGGTTATGCATATTTCCTCTGACCCAAATTAGCTTTTGATGTTTGACATTCTAGTCATCATCACATCATACATGGAAAATGCCCTAACATAATATTACATCAGCATCAGGATGAAGTGAGGTCGATTTTTGTTATTAGCTTCACATTTCATCAAAAAAAATTGCTGGCAAATCATAGAATAAGCCTTTGTAAACTATCCATATCTTATGGAGGGCTTATGCAGGTATCATGTAGCCCTATGAACACTATCCTTAAGTCAAGTATTAGCAGAATGACCTCCAGTTAGAACCGTTGTAACTATTGTATTACTGAAGTTATAGTGCAAGATATCGTTCATGCCACACCAAAAAAATGTTTTGCAACTGCGTGGCACAATGGGAAGGCTGGAGTTTCTAAAGCATCTCTATAACATTTCCAGTCACATCACCAATTTATCCATACATCCATCCAGCCATCCAACCATCCAGCCATTTTCCATACTGTTTATCCTACACAGGGATGCGGGGGAGCCTGGAGCCTATCCCAGGTGGGGAACACCCTAGACGAGGTGACAACCCATCTCAGGGCACAATCGGACACACATTCACACACTACGGATAATTTGGAAATGCCAATCAGCCTACAGCGCATGTCATTGGACTGGGGAAGGAAACTGGAGTACCTGGAGGAAACCCCAAAGCACAAGGAGAACATGCAAGCTCCGCAAGTGCACACAGGGTGGAAGCGGGATTCCAACCCCCAACCCCGGGGGTGCAGGTTAAACGCGCTAACCCACCGTGCCCACCCCCCAACAATTTATCATGACAAGATAATATAACATTTTTTGGATAATTTTTTTTTCATTCTTCAGTAAAATCTGTTTGGCAAAGACACCAGTCGGAGGTCTTGGACTCACAGTGAAGTAGTGCACTCCCAGTGGATCTTCTAGCAGCCTCTCAAAGCTGACAGCCCAGCTGGC
Source organism: Ictalurus punctatus (assembly GCF_001660625.3). Lineage (NCBI taxonomy): Eukaryota > Metazoa > Chordata > Actinopteri > Siluriformes > Ictaluridae > Ictalurus > Ictalurus punctatus. Next base: position 11,261,882 of record NC_030433.2, on the reverse strand, counting down.
CACCCGACCCACCCCGCTGGCCCTGCTGCTCGGCACACTGGGAAGGCTGGAGTTACTGTTGGAGCATTGTGTGCCTGTGCGCTTCACCGGCTCCAGTGCATTCAGCTCTGACGATAAGAGAGATATGTCAACTCAGTGCTCATTTTTCACTGCAGTTAAGATGACATAATTTCAAAATGGCTCTTATTCGACCCCTTAACCGCATAACCCTTTAACCCCTTAAACCCCATTTGGCTTCTTATTCATTTATTCATCAATAACAACAACAACAACAATAACAACAACGACTTTTCCTGCAATTGCAGTGAATCTATACAGAAAGATATATAGTTACAAGAAGGAGAAGTGCAAACCTACACTGGCTGAGAGGTCTTAGAGGGCTTAAGGCTGTGGATCTCAAACTGGGCTCTAGTCAAGTGGTCTGCCATTTTGTCTTTTTTATTTTATTATTATTTTATTTCAGTGGTGGACATCACAAGCTGACATGATCAAAATGATACAAGTGACAAATAGAATGTAATGACAACTTATAAAAAATTTTGTTGTTTTTTTTTAAATTAAGTGGTAAATTGTGTTTAAAAGTCATTTTTTCGGCTGAGATTATAATAATGACATTTTATTTCCCCAATGGTGATAAACATGACTGTGATTAATATAATGTGAGTCACTTAAAGAAGACTTTTTGCACCATAGTGCAAACTAGGCCATGCAGCTTTGTTATACATTTCTCGTCATTTCTTTATGATATTTTGATTCGAGCATACTGAGTAGGGATGTTTGTGATTTCGTTTGGGGAAGTAATCATTAAAGTTGACAGCTATAAAAATGAGCTTTAAGCGTTTAACATGAGCCTGCTTTGTTAAGTCTGACATTAACAGAGTTCAGTATGTCGGAGCCATTACAATGGTATAACACTACATCTTTCAACAATGAGATTATGGTTTACATGATAACCTCAAAGATGTATAATGGAAGTACTACAGTAGTGCTATGGTAGTACAGTAATGTTAGTACTCAAGCATACTGTATGAATCCATTTCTGGGGGATCGCTTGGTTTCTTTTAGCTCTACCAGACTTCCAGTCTTTCTGCCATTATCTCCTACACATTCATAATGAACTAACGGAGGAAGTCATTGTGGTAACACCTGCACCCCAAACAGGATGTAAACAGGTCAATGACAGACTAAAAGGCTCATACTGTGACAGTGTTCTGTGCGGATGTCACATGTGAAACACAAAAACACTGTGTGTATTCTACGCAGTAAAAAAAAACAAAATAAAAATCACATATCCATAGTCACATTGAGAACTGACATGTAGGCTCAAATGATGTCCTCCAACTTTTAAAAGGGCTACTAATCAAATTATAACAGTTCAAATATATAAATGTTTACTTAAGTTCAATTCACGTCATACAAACATACATCACTCTCTCATGAGCAGTATTAGAGTTAATGATTTGCTGATGATTTTCCTAGTAAAGTGGAAGTACAACACAGGGTATTCATGCTGTTTGTTCATTGCTAATGCATTATTAATTCATAACTCACCTCCATCTGAGACAGCCAGAGTCTGTAGGTGGGGAGAAAATTACAGTGGATAAAGTGAGACGAGATTAGATGAGTCACAGCTATATGTCAATGTAATAATTGTAGTCATCAAACTCATATGAGCATCGCACACTATTGTTGTTCTCAGAAACACTCAGTTTAGTATAGACGCACTAATACAAAAAAAATCACTACATTTCTGGGGTGTTTTTTTAAAAGACTTTGAGCTTCTGTTAATGTCGTAGCCACAAAGTGGATGAATGAAGAGACAGAAAGTGAGCAAGACAGTAAGAAAGGGCAGAGATTATAATGGGATAAGGATTAAAACAGGTTTCATACCAAATCCGATTCAACAATAAAAATGGCCTATATGGAGCTTGGAAGCTGATAAAAGTGAATATTTTAATATGAATTTTGTATATTTTCTCATATTATATACACGTCACATTAAATTAACTTTTTTATTAATTTTTGTAATTAACTTTTTTTTCACTGTGTATTAAATAAATGTAAATTTTTTGGCAATATTGTTTCTTTGTTTTGATCTTGCTCGGGGTAAGACTTGGCTTTAAAATCATATATTTTGAAATCATGGGTTACAGCTCTGAGATTAAAAAAAACAAACAAAAACAACAACGAATAAAAACAGAACCCTAAATACAGTACAAATCCAAATCTTAAAAATTTTATGGAAATTAGTCTAAAGATGAATCATCCTGGATTTCCAGCGAAAAGTAGACGCTTTCAAAATGGTCAAACTCTGAAAGCAGCCATCTGCCACACTCATGTCCATGAAGTGAGGTCTGATGACATGGAGTAAAGTTAAGTGGAGTCAGAATGGAAGATATTAATCCTGATGAGATAAGTGTATCTAAATTCCTATTAAGCAAGTAACTTTGGTTAGGTAGCTGCTAACAATTGCCAGCAAACTAACTTTAGTGTAGCCTGATGCTGAGTTCCCGGTGTAGTTGGAACTTGTAATTCTGGCCTACAACCAGTAAAAGTCACAGAAAGCTTCAAATTTCAACTCGTCAACTTGAGGTAGTTTTCTCAACTACCAGTTCTTTCCCTGTTTACAGAGTGACATCAAATCACCATGGCTGCTCACACTGCGAACAGTGTAAAGTGCCCATTCTCTACTTTTAAATTACTTTATAGCAGTATTGGCTTTTGATCAGTTAATATACAGTATAGACACAGTACTTTACAGTACAGTACTACTGTTTTGAGCAGGTACTCATCAATGTTAGTGTTATCACTAAAATTAGCTGGCTAGCATGTTGCTAATACTTCTCGCTATAGTCCTATTGTCTGCTGGTGTTTAAATTTTTTAGTCCAAAATGTTGCATGTATGTTTGAAGTTTGACAAAATCGAACAGTACAGATACGGAAATACAAGCAAAGCGATATATCAAGCAGAGAACAATACAAAGTAGTGCGATCATACAAGATTTTTAACTGCTTGCTAAAGGATCAAAGTGCACAGAGTATTTTTTAGGGGAAAGTTAGGGGTTTGTTAGGTGTTCATGGAAGAGGTGGGTCTTTAGCTGTTTTTTGAAGATACGGATGGATTCTGATGTTCGGATTGAGGTTGGAAGTTCATTCCACCACTGAGGGACAGTCATTCTGAAAGTTCTGAAAAGGGATATCGTGCCTCGCTGAACCGGCACTACCAGGCGTCAGTCATTAACTGATGGCAGGTTGCAACAGGGAACATAAACCTCAAGGAGTGTATTGAGGTAGGGAGGTTCTGTTCCAGAAAACGTCTTGTATGTGAGCATCAAGCCCTTGAATTTGATGCGGGTGGCTACAGGAAGCCAGTGGAGGGAGAAAAAGAGGGGTGTAACACAGGTGCTTTTGCGCTGGTTTAAAACAAGGTGTCTTGGAGATGGCTGGGAGGCTCAGGAGTAGTGCACTGCAGTAGTCCAGTTTTGAGATCACAAGAGCCTCGACTAGTAGCTGTGTGGCATGATCAGTGAGATAGAGTCTAATTTTCTTGATGTTATACAGAATGAACCTACAGGACCATGCAGTTGTTGAAATGTGGTCTATAAAGTTCAAGTGGCCATCAAAAGTCACCCCAAGGTTTCTGGCTATGATATGGCTGGGTATGTTTTTTACAGGCAAGACTTTCTTGAAAACAAAGAAAAGGTGACAAAAGGGTAAATTTGTTAAATGTGCAATGGATAGTACAATAATTTTATCTTCATTGACCTGTATATAATCCCAATAAGTTTTTGTCAGCTTCCAAGATTCATATAACTGCACATTTATGTGTTTTAACTGTCTAAGTCCAATACAAAAGGCCTAAAGAAATTGAGAACTAGCCAAAGAAAAAAAAACACCAGAAAAATTCTCCAAATAACCGTAGTACATCGTTGAACTAACAAAAGCATGGAATAAAGCTAATGTCTGCCAATCAGTTACAGTAAGAAATTCACCACACAAAGGCTGCTTAGCACTTAGTCTTGAAAATGTATGTAAAATATATGGAAATATATTAGCTAGTGATTAAACACAAATTAAATGAGCACCATTCCTGACCACATCACCATATCTGTTCACTAATCAAGTTTCTTTCATCCAAATAATTATTCTTCAAGCTGATTTTCACACAGACTAGTTGCGATAATATTCTCATATACAAAAGCACTTCACATTCGCATGCCCAGAAACAAATGAGACCTCTCGAATCCTACCTGTCCACCAGCTGCACCGACATCACTCAGTTTCAGAGCCATAGTCTTAGCACAAGAAGAACTTTAGGTACTTTACAAAAACATGAGTTGTCTTTGATATTTGTCTGAACTCTGTCGCCTATGACTAAAATGAAACTTCTTGGTAGACCAGGAAGTCTTGCTATAGCAACATGCCACAGGAGGAAGTGTGTGTACTTCAGAGAATAAAAATGCTTCTGCGAAACAACTTTAGTGCTGGTCATTGTTTTATAATTAGCAAAGGAAACTGTATTCAGGCTGTCAAAAAATTCTTACATTAGGCATAGTGAACACTTAATCGCTATTAAAAAGCATCAAGAAATTTCCAGATTCTGGTTCAATGTAAAAATAAAGACTACAAAAGCTCTGAGGGACAAAAAAAGACCAGAAATTAGAAAGGTTCTTTAAAAGGAAAAAAGGCTGCATTGTACTACTGTTAGGACCAAAAAAAAAATTTCAACTTCTCAGAGAATTACTACCACAAGCTTATCTTCTGGCGGTAACACTGAATATTTTACAGCCAACAGAACAGCTAAAGGTTTACACAAAGGCTTCTTTACCTTAGTGAGGATGAGAGGCCTGCTCGACGTCAGCGTGTTGTGTCTCCCCAGACGTCTACGTAGAGAAGCACGCAGGCCAAAGTGAGACAACCCTCTGGTGATTTCTTGGAAAGGCATGGCTCTCTGTAGGAAAAGATCTCAAGGTCAGAAATAAGTAGTTATCATCGTTTCATTAAGGAATCATGAACTTAAATTTGGGAACCTTTGCTTGATTGATTGCTATGCATTAGAAAAATGAAGCCTGCCCATCTTTAACCCTTAAAAAAGATCAGTGGATTGTTTCTAAGCTTCCTTGAACAAACAAAAGTTGAATATCTTAATCTCGATTTGTACAGAAATGTGTACGTGTATTGGTATTATACACTCGCCAGCCACTTTAATAGGAACACTCCTGTTCATTTATGCAATTATCCAGTCAGCCAATCATGTGGCAACAGTGCAGCACATGATATCCTGTAGATACAAGTCATGAATTTCAGTTAATGTTCGCATCAATCATTAGAACAATGGAAAGGTGTGATCTCTGACTTTGATCGTGGCATCGTTGTTGGTGGGCTGGTTTGAGTATTTCAGAAACGTTTCTGAAAGTCTACTTTGCATACTTTCACGTATACTTAATTTTTTCCATATTAAAACAAATTCACAGCATGGTGTTGCAGCTAGTAGTGCTGCCACTTCACAGCTCCAGGGTCCCTAGTTTGATCCTGGGCTTGGGGTACTATTCTTGTAGAGAACCTCTGGGTTCTCTAGTCTCTCCCACCTCCCAAAAACATGCAGGTAGATGGCTTAGCTATTTTAAACTGTTCCTATGAGTGAGTGTGGATGAATGGTGTCTCATCCAGGTCAACAGATTTCCTCCTCATGTTCCTGGGTTAGGCTCTTCTTTCTCTCTCATGAAATTAATAAGAAAAAATGCAGCCCGTTACCAAGAAACCAAAAGGCGTGAACTCAGTAAAGACTGAAAACTTAGTGACTGTTACAAAGCAGTAACACTGGAAACTCCTTCCATCATCACAAAAAGCTTCAACATATCAAATCTGTTTATTATGATCATTGGATTATATGAGGCGTCTGCCATAGAAATCCTTGTGTATGACCTGTTATTATAGAAACAGTAATCATTTTTATACCAGCCGGAAGTACTATCAAAGACGTGCTAGTTATAGAAAATTAATAAACACCTTCAGCTGTGATGTGATATAATAGGAAAAGTAATATTACAGTTTTCTAACAGAATTATGCACATTATGGGATGCAGAGCTCTGGTTAATGAATTTGATCAATTCAAAATGATGAAACTTCATCTGAAATTCATTAACCAGATCTCTGCGACTCTACGTAACGAAACACTACCCCCAAAAACAAATTAATATCTCTTGAACTCTTTTGTATCACATTTGACATGAAGAAACCTCAGTGTTCTGTAAACAAACTTCAGAATGTCATTAAAAACCCTTCAGTTATAATGCAGCAATGGGAAAGCACATACCTTGTCTCTGGAAGGTAGAGTAAAAGTTTGTCTGTGGTGGAAGGAAACAGATGCGTCCATGCTGGCTGGTCTTGTGTTGAAGACCAGAAGAGCGGTATGGCAAGTTCCTCAGCTCATATGAGCCACCTATCACTGTGTAAACACCAGACCTGTTGTAAAACACAGCTCGGCTGGGTATAAAAGTCACTCAGTGGGAAAACATACTGATCGTGCAACTGGTGACCTGAGAAACCTTGCAGACATTTAAAGCTAGTGGTCCTGTCAAAGCTAGTCATGGACACTGTTATTGTGAACACAAGTTTCTCTATTTCAGGAAAATATACATAGCTGAGACATCATTATTGCATCCATCACATGTAAACATTAAGCAGTGTTAATGTTTCATGTATATTTGTCAGTAAAAGCCTAAAGAGGCTGAAGCCCTTGAACAGGCTGAACTCGATAGGCCCTGAGTGTAGACATGGTGCGCAATAACCTTACAACACATGAATGCGTTCCTCTCCATGCGCCATGGAGCTGAACCAGCTTTTGCAAGTCAAGACTGGCCCACCAACCAGAGGCAGCCGGATTCTTCTCACCTCAGTTCCTGTGTCCTGAGCCTAACACCTGTTCCCAAATGATCACATGTGCATTGGTCCATGTGCGGAGCATTAAACCAGTTTGCAATGCCATTTTGTGTTCCAGTTAGTACACCGAGGTTGAGTGGTAACGCAAGCATTTACTTTCCTGTGCATTTCTAGAGAGCAAATATGGTAATCAATGATGCTGGCGCCATTGCCATCGCTGTCTCTGTGGCACAAAGCTCATGATGCAGTTGGTTGGAAAGATATCTTCAGAAAGAAGAAGGATATTAAACAGTACAGCTGAAGATATTTTTAAATACCTTTTTAATCTCATTAGTACTATGATTTTTTTCCTGCTCGTGATTTACAATTTTAAACAATTGCAATAAATTATGTAATCATCCAGAAGCAGCAGGTTAAAAGATTGACAGGAAAATGAGCATTTCCACCATTTCAGGTTTAAGGAGAGTACTTAAGGGAGAAATAATATTACCAGCTGTGCAGTTGGGAACTGTTTGCTGGCCGCTGCAATTATGAAAACTGAGCTGAATTATGGATTTTTAGTTGATTCTGCATTAAAGTAAAATTTAAATATAATCCTTTTACAAATCAGTTGTCTAATGTCTAACTTAGCCGACATTTTCACTGTTGGAGTGTGTGAATGTGTCTGAGCACTGACTGGTGCATATTTAATCAATTTCAGCACCATTAACATTATTTGTAAAGTGTTAGATATGACACTTTGTTGTAGGCCTATTTTATCTTCTTTTTTTTTTAGGACAGAACCCTTATCTGCTTTTTTTTAGGCCGATAAAAACCCCAAAGTGCCATTTTTGACCATTTTAGGCTGAAATTTTTCGGTGGCATCTTTTGTACAGTATGTTGGCTAGGTTGAACATGTATTGTTTGATTTTATTTCATATTAATGAATTCAAAACAGTGTTTATATACTGTGAGAGAAAGCAAATGTATGAGATGGAGGCTTGGGGGCGGGGCTTCCAGCTGGTGTCAGTTAATATTGGTGAGGTCAAAACACATGCCCAAATCATTCCAGATTCATATGTTGACTGACTCATCCACCATTTTATTGAGGAGAAAAAGACTGCTCTTTTGGTATTTTTGTGAGTGATAACTCGTACTAGTGTCCTCCAATATTAAAATTCGGAGCTCCTGCACAAAATGTGTAAATGTTGTCAGGTCTGGTAATATTATATAATCACGGCATGTAAACATGACATGAACATTACGGGCTTGAACCCTAATGAAATTTGAAATCACAGATCCAGCTGCCTATCTGCACCACATCGTTCAGCCTACTAGATTCTCCTATCTAGTATCCCAACCAACTGGCACTCATGTTTCCCAGGGCCTTTTTTTGTTTTATGTTTAGACTGAGGGGTGAATTTAAGCATACCAATAAAGTAGTTTAGTCAGTAACCTTAGTGGAGAATTTTCTCGCCTTGTTCATGGTCAGATTTGTATAATTTGTGTCTTTTCACATATTTTTTTTTTTTGGAGTGCTGAAAGACTGGAGTAGACAATAAGAATGATATTGGGCACAAAGCTATGAACCTGTGTGTGCTCTGTGCTAGGATCCATGCATTTCTGAAGCTCCACAGCATGGTGTTCACATCACCGCTACACAATGATATCGTGGGCAAGTTAACTCTTAAAAAAGGTTTCCTTAAGGATTCTCCACTTGTTAAACTGTCTTGTTTCATTTGGCCCGCACGAAAAATAATAATATTGAAATAGCTCATGTCAATACAAGCACGTCTACAGCAAATTATTTGTTTGTATTGTATTGAATTGTTATTTATTTACAAGTAATTGAAGTTGTTAAGTTTTAATATCTGGTATTCAATTTCTCATGTATTGTTTTTGTTGCCTGTTTTGTAGCTTAAGATATTGTCACTGGAACCAGAATGTGTGGCTGAATGTCAGCTTACTCTGCTATTACATAAGCATAGGTGTCATTTCATGATTTTTTCCATCCATCCATCCATCCATTTTCTGTACCGCTTATCCAACACAGTGTCTTGGAGGAGCCTGGAGCCTATCCCAGGGGACTTGGGGCACAAGGTGTGGGACATCCTGGACAGGGTGCCAAACTATCGCACGGCACAATCACACTCATTCACACACTACGGACAATCTGGAAATGCCAGTCAGCCTATAACTCATGTCTTTGGACAGGGGGAGGAAACCCCCAAAGCACAGGGAGAACAAGCAAACTGCAGGATTCCAACGCCCAACCCTGAAGGTGCGAGGCAAACATGCTAACCACTAAGCCACCCTGCTAAAAGCTCCCAGTTAAGCAAACTGTTTTAAGTTTTCAAAGTTAATTATACATGCATAATACATGTATATTGCAAAGACAAAGATATAACGATATAAACATCTGCCAAAAGGTTTTCCTGCTTCATGCCTTTGTTATCGAGCTCCAAAATTTCTGACCCCCTGTTTACCTCTAATAGCTATCACTAAAAAATAAGAGACTTTGACTCTATCGCTTGTTTGACTATCACTGAAAAAAAAAATGTGATGAGCTAAAGGTGATTCATCAGAATATACAACAGTATCAGTTCAATCTGCTCATATTCTTATGTAATGGCTAATTAGGTACTAGTAACGGCAGAGCATATATAAAAGACAATTGCAACCAAATATGTAAAAGAAAAACTTTGAATCTACTCTCTACTGAACTGTTTACATGCCTGATATATTTGTGGCATCTGACTTCCCTTAAACACAAGCCTCTCTTGTCTGAGACTGGAAATCCCGGAATTTCAAATTGGACATTATCTGCCCTCTGCTGAACAGGAGCAGTACTACATCAAAGACAAAAAAAATGTGTCTATATGATAAGCATATAAATTAAGAAGATTGATGCCATACCATAGAGCCAGGAGATGGAGAAATGAGAGAAGGCGTCAGAAAGAAGAATGGATGAATGGATTTCTTGCAGCTGAGAGCAAGAGAGAAAACAAGACCGAAAGAAAGGAGTCTCAGTGTTGTTATGAACAAGCAGGTGGTGGTGAGGGATAATCCAGGTAAGACTTTAATGCAGCAGAGAAGTCTGGGGGAGGTGAAAGGAACAGAGGAAGGTGGAGAGGTTGCTAATTTTGGACTACTAATCCAATCCATGTCCCTCTCTCTCCTACTCTTCTTCTTCTGAAGAAGAAGAGCAAGCCATAAAAACACTCCACTTTGCTAAATTTGGCTAGAACAAGCATTAGAGGTGTGGACTTGACAACAGCCCACTTTGACTCACCTGGATATACAGTCCATAGCATGTAGCTGGGTTCTTCTTCCTTCTTCTCCTTTCCTGCCTGCATAGTCACATCATCATGGGTGAAATCCAAAAGGTATGTCTGCTCAAATCTGGGGATCTGCTCTTAAGAGGCACCGCCATGCTTCAGTAAGTGCTAATCCACTCCGACCAAGGCAACTGTGACAGGGAGTCCAAAATTACTTTCACGTGTGTGGATACAAGGAATTTACTGATTACAACACTGTAGATTAACTGGTATTAATATAAAATTCTTCAGTGTGACTGTGGTTGAAGAATAATTTCAGTCTAGGTATATTGTATGTTTCATGTATTACATGGGGCTTTATATGAGAACTGTGCCACTACAAATCTGAATTTAAAATGATTTGTGTTTAGTTGAATTTGTTGAAGTTGAAATTGTATTCAAAGGATTGCATGTACATGCAAGACAATTAAGTGTCGACAATTCAAAGTCAATTTTTTTGTGGCAAAATCTATTTCAAATTCAGATTCACATTTTCAAATACTGCATCTGGAGACATCTGAAGCAAAGGAGCACAGATCCACTCGCCACTGTTTCAGCTAATGAGCCAGTAATGTAGTTTTTTTTGCACATTTGTGTTACATGAGATCAGAGAAAGTGAATATATGTTGAATATAGTCACATTGACCTGGTATTTCCTATCAGAAGATTGCAGTAAACCAAATATAACATTACTAAACTTATTTCTAAACATTTTACTCATTTAAAGTGTTAAATTGTCTTATTTTATTGGCAGAATTTTTTTGCTTCTTTCTAGAAATAAATGTGTAGTAAATTTGGCTAGAAATAGGCTTAATAATCCTATATTTGGTTTGTTGTAATCTTATCATAGCTAAAATTCCCTATATTCAAGGTCATTTCCCTTGCTCAGATGTCATTTAATTAACATCTTGTTTTGGATTTTGAATCTGAATTGAATTTGAAATCTTGCATACATTGCAAAAAATGATATATTATCAAGTAAAAATATCTAGAACATATTTTATTTTAATGTATGTTGTTACTTTGTATATTATGTTTCACTGTTTGAAGTCAAATATAAGAATATTAAGCCTATTTCTAGATATTTATACACATTTCAAGTTTAAAATGGTCTTATTCTATTGGCGGATATGTATTGTTTATTATTTTTTTGGCTTATTTTAAATGTTTATTACTATTATCCACCAACAGAATTAGACCATTTTAAGCTCAGAATTAGTAAATATGTCTAGACATAGGCTTAATGGTCTTATATTTGGTATAACAAAATCTCAAAAAAAGAAATATTAGATAACTTTTTCTAACTTTTACAAATTCCAATAAAAGCATAAAAATTCTGATTTATACATTTAAATTGCAACCTGTAGATGCACATTTCTCATTCCATATGTATTAGGTAGATTTTCTACTCCCTCATCCATTTTTTAAACCCTTCAACTGAGCTTTCTGCCCCAGGGTTTATTTTCCGTCATTGAGAAACTAAAGGGCACGACAGAGCAGGAGCTCCGAATCGTTCTTCTTGGCCTGGATAATGCTGGGAAAACCACCCTACTGAAAAAACTTGCTTCAGAAGATGTGAACATGATCACACCAACTCAGGTAAGTCGTGGTTATACTCACAATCAAAAATTGTCCAAGCTCTGGTTTCAAAAGCATGGTGCTCCAAATCCTTGCGTAATACAATTTAGCTAATTGAGATATAAGGTAATGAAAGTAGTGTGACCTACAGCCTAAACATATTAACAGATATAGTATGAGTGATACACTGAGATTTTCTAAATTCATATTTTGTATGTTACTATACTGGCAGAACAAAATAATATTTAGTGTCCGAATTACTAAAAATAGTAATGTATTACAAACAATAATGTTGGCAAATGGAAATATCTTGACTTTAGTAAAATCTATCTAGTATTTCCTATTATAAGATTATAATAAAAAAAAAATATGATTGTTAAACATATTTCTGGACATTTTCTACTAATTTCAACCTTGAAATAGTCTTGTTCTTTTGGCAGATTTTTTTTCTCATTTTAAGCATTTATTTCTAGAATTAGAAACTAAATTAGCTACCAATAGATTAAGAAGTTTCCGGGCGGTCTAGTGGCTAAGGATCCAACACTCTCACTGCTGGGACCTGGGATTGATTCCCAGACAGGAAAAACCCAGCCACTGGGGGATGCACTCAGTAGTGGTCCCAAGCATGGATAAAATGGGAGGGTTGCGTTAGGAAGGGCATCTGGCATAAAACCTTTGCCAAATCAAATCACAGTGGACCAATGATCTGCTGTTGCGACCCCTAACAGGAGCAGCCAAAAGAACAACAGTTAATCTCATATGAAATAATATTGCTCACATTCAAGAAACTTTCACTTGCTAAGATATCTTTTTGTTTTGTTTCATTTTTTGCATTTGAAGCATCGTATTCATATTGCATATAGTATATTCTTGGTTTATCTCTTAAATAACACTAGCTTTTCATATTACAACCTGTTAGATTGAGGTTCAGTTGCCAACAATTCTTTCAGAAATTCCACTTACTCGAATGACAGTCAGAATCGTGGAAGAAACAGTACATTAGCTTAAAAAGAAGTCAAGTTCAGCTGGGGTGAAATATAACAAATTCTTAAAAGAGCAAGCCAAAAGTTACCCTGACTGGAGAGGCATTATACATGACAGGAATTACATTAGTGTATCGAATAATACAGATGGGAAGCTTACTGCTAATTGTAGTGAACATGAGGGCAGCACATTGCCTAGACATCACAAACTTTAACATGATGGCAGCGAGACTGGTACTGAAAAGGAACATTTGTTCAACTAGATTAGATGTCTGAGAAAGTTTTAAAGGCACTGAATATACAGTAGATCATAGGCTGAATCTCTATCTGTGAGCTTGAGTGAGGTCATGCTGATTGCAAGCCATGGGGTCTATTTTGGTCATGTTCTGGACCAAAGTACAGTCAGCAAAGGCCATATTTAGATGACCTTCTTAATGATTTCCTTATGGCTAATAATATTAATAGACTATCCACATTGACTGGAGCTTTATTAGCCAGACAGTTTTGTCTGATAGCACACTAACTTCCTTTAAATGTAAACAATGGACTATTTCAGACCCAATTTCAGAATTAAATATGGTGCCCAGTTGCATAAGGAGCAGGGTCTTTGCCACTACACAGGAGACCTGATTTCGAGGACAGTGGATCGAGAAGTGTCTTTAATCCTGCGTTGAAGATTACTTAACCATAAACTGATGCTTGGCTGGCTACCTAAGGGTCAGCTAAATGTAGTTAGAATCTCCCTGTAACTGTTTTTTTCTGTTCTGTAACATTGTAGGGCTTCAACATTAAGAGTGTAACCTTTCATGGCATGAAACTGAATGTCTGGGACATTGGGGGGCAGAGGAAGATCCGCCCCTTCTGGAAAAAGTATCTGGAAAACACAGATTTGTTGGTATGTTGTAACATGTTGTAGTTTGTTGTTTTACTTTACATTTTTGAGCAAAGGTAGATTTAAACTGAAGATATTAGCTGGTGCTACTAAAGTGAATCCATTGATTTGAAAGAATAAACAAGAGGAACAATATTCTTCACAGAACCATATTTAAACCTCACCAAAAGATTTCACCCCTTGAACTTTACCACATTTTTTAGTGTTCCCATCCAGAATTGCAATGAATTTTACCATTTGCTTCACACAATAGGTCTAATATTTGAATGTGCAAAATATTTTATAATGACATAAAAAAAATTTACACCTCTAGATCATGTTACTTGCTAACTGGAACAGGTTTTCTTCTAGGATTGCCCTGTATCCTACAATCCTGCCCTCAATCCTGAGCAGTTTCCCAATCCCTGCTGAAGAAAAGCATCCTCACAACATGATGCTACCACCATCATGTTTCAGGGATGGTGCTCTCAGGTTGATGAGCGTTGTTGGGTTTCCTTCAAATGTAGAGCTTTGTGCCAAGGCTAATAAGTACAATTTTGATCTCATCACACCAAAGAACCCTTTTCCACATTTGCTGAGTCTCCAACACTGGAGAAAAAAATGGCTTTTTTTCCAGTTTGACAGTATGAGCGTTGTGGCTTGTCCAGGCATTGGTTGTCCTGTGAACCTCCTGTGATCTTCTCCCATCTGAGCGGTAGATCTCTCCACCTCCTTCACTGTTACCCTCGTCCTCTAGGTTGCTTCTATGATTCCTTAATAATAAGGAGTCAGTATTAATATAACTCTTCCTAATACCCTTCTTACCCAGTCACTGATCTTGGCAGAGTCTCCTTTATGCCATATTGAGATCATGCAAAACTTTAATTTCAGAGATTCTCATAATAAACTAATAATGCAACTTCTAATGGAAAGTGGTTGTACAGTACTAGAACTAGTTTATGGGTTTCACAACAATAGGGGTTAATTCTTGTGCAATCACAACTTTTATGTTTTTCATTTGTAAATAATTTTGCTAACTATATTGATTTTTCCTACACTTCAATATTATGGGTAATTTTGTGTAGATTCCTGATATATCATTCCAATAAAGTTCCAGGTGGTAACACTACAAAATGTAGAAAACTTCAAATTCATGTAAGGCACTGTAAAGTACCATACAAAGTTCTACCAATGTTTGTTTCTTGGTTTTAGATTTTGAAACTAGCTTTTTTCCTCTCTCTCTCTCCAAATGTTGTCTAAAGAAGTTTACAACCTTGTACCCAGTATATGACTGTTTTTTTCTTCCTGACAGATCTATGTCATCGACAGTGCAGATAAGAAGAGGTTTGAAGAAACAGGCCTGGTGAGAACAACCAATTTATATACAGTATATAGTGGATATGCACTGTACATACAATGGATGTAGTAAAAGTTAAGCAAAGTACAAAATGTTTCCAGAGAAACAGGATATTTTGGACAAAAGTGTTCATGAACTGTGCAAGTAAACACGCTTCTGAGGCTATAGGAGGTGAAACCAGTAGATATTCAAAATGGTGCCTTATAAATTTTGCATGCTCAGCTGTCCATGGTTAAGAAAAAAAAGAGTGCAGCCATTTTAGTTACTCATCTGACAGATGGGTTTATCCAAAGCAACTTTAATTATAATTGAAACAGGACACCATCCAAGCACAAGATGTTGAGGCTTAGGGGTCTTGCTCAAGACAATGATTCTCATGTCTTAGAATTTAAACTCCCACCTCATCTTGTGCTCATATCTCTTTGATACAGTTCAAGGTATTGCACAGGATTCATTTATCCAAAACACGTCTGTCACAGATTTATCCCACTGTCACTGAGAGATGTGATAAATGTCATGCCTCTCCCTGCAACCTAACACACATGTTCTATTCCTGCCCATAATTATTCTCCTTCTGGCAGAAGTATTTTGATAGCATCTCAAAAATACTGTCTGTTACCGTTAACCCTCTCCCCATATTGCCATATTTGGGTATCCGGAGGATTATAACAGGTACAACTCGAGCCAATTAGATCTCTTGGCGTCACCTCCTTGTTAGCAAGACGGCACCTTCTTTTCCATTGGAAATCCATTACGCCTCCCTCCAGCACTCAGTGGCTCAGGGATGTAATGTCTTTTCTAAAATTGGAAAAGATTAGGTACTCTCTGGGTGCCAACTCTGAGAAGTTTTACAGGAAGTGACAGCCTTTCTTAACCTTTTTCAAATCTCTGCCATTTTTGTCTTCTGATTCTGCCCCCCCCTATTTTATTTGTTGAAATTTTTATTTAGTTTATTCATTTATTTTAACTTTTTATTTAGTTATTTCTTTTTATTTATTATTATTTTTTTTATTTTATTTTATTTTATTTTATTTTTTTATTGGGTATGTACGAAAATATGATTGTGTTCTAATCTGTACACAAAACAAGTATGGCTCCCAAGATGTTGATTCAATGAGATATACGAAATAATGTCTGTAACTTTTTTTTTCTCCTTTTATAAATGTGGTTCTCAGTGTACTGAAGTTTTTTTTTTTCCAAATGTGCCACATCTTTCAATAAAAATATTTTTTTTAAAAATAGAAAAGAAAAGAAAAAAAAAGAATTTAAACTCCCAATCTACCAGCAATATATTTTTCTCAACTCCCATCCATGTAGGAGCTCTCAGAACTGATTGATGAGGAGAATCTGAAGGGAGTTCCTCTTCTCATCTTTGCCAATAAGCAAGATCTGACCACAGCATCTACAGCCAGTGAGATCACTGAAGGGCTCAACCTGCACACGTACCGGGATCGAGAGTGGCAGATCCAGGCCTGTTCAGCTATTTCTGGTGAAGGAGTGCAGGTGAGACCATACGGATCAACAAAAGCTATACAGTGGAAGAGTATTCATAACATTGTAAAACATTTGCTGTCAAACATTAGAAGAACATTAGAAGAGAAAATTAATCTAATCAATATCACTTAGCCAATGGCCTTTTTAAATTAGTTAGGTTCTGCATTAGTACACACTGTGATGACATTATCCAAGCAAAGAGAGTATTTTTATTGTATTCTCTATACATAAAATCAACAATGAATCAGTTTTTAATAGTTGTGAGCTTTATAGGCTATGATTCTTATATGCTGTGTGTCCAAAACAACATAATTTTTTTGTGTTCTTTTATTTCTGCTTTCTCTTAGGATGGAATGAACTGGATCAGCAACAATATTGTAAAAAAGAAGAAATAAAGCTGCTTGAAAATATTTTTTTTGTATGTAAAAATTAAAAGCTCTATGATCTTTCTACACAAATGCAGATGTGTTCCAATAGATCAAACTGACTTCCATCAACACTAATGTTTTGTAATATTTTGTAAGATATATAAATTGAATTCATAACGACTGACATCAGGGAGCCTTCGGCTGTTTGATATACAGTATATGAACTCTCTGTGGAGAGTTTTAATAGAATTCTCTATGACAGGATCTCAGTGACTCATTCTAGCAGCAAATAATGATACAAACAGAGCTGCAGCCCAAAAAGGGATGACTCATGTGTCCAAGTGTGGTATTCACTAGAGACTACAAGTTATACTGTGTGGTTAGTTAGTTAGCTAGATAGTTAGTTCTGAAGCAGCCTGAAGGAGGAACCATCTCAAACCGAGAGCCTTCTTTCCTGACCTGAACTCTTGTCCCCTCAGTTTTATTTGTGGGTTCCATGGGCTCACGTACTGTTTATAATAACTTGTGAGTGTGTTTATATATACACTCACCAACCACTTTATTAGGAACACCTGTACACCTGTTCATTCATGCAGTTATCCAATCAAGCAATCATGTAGCAGCAAGGCATAAATCCATGCAGATTCTGCTCACATCAAACATCAGAATAGGGAAAATGTTGAAGATGCTTTTCTGCTGACCATGGTTATAAAAAGTTAGAGTTACTGTAGCTTTCTCTTCTGATGTTTGTTGTTTTTCTCACCATTCTGTATAAACTTGAGAGACTGTTGTACATGAAAATCCCAGGAGATCAGCGGTTTCTGAAATACTCAATTTCCCGCATTCTAATGTGAACATTAACTGGAGCTCTTGATCTGTATCTGCATGATATTTTTGCATTGTGCAGCTGCCATGTGATTCGATAATTGCACTAATGTACAGGTGTTCCTAATAAAGTTGGCGGTGAACATATATACTCCTTTATTCTTCTTCTTTTAAATATACATAACAGTTTTAGAAAGTATAACAAAATGTTTAAGAAAAAAAGATTCTCCTGCTTAGTGGCTTGAAGTAGAAGGTAAATAACAGACGACAGATTGAGCCTTTTTGTGTCTTCAACTTTACAAAGTTCTGTTAAATTTTAAAATTGTATTATTCCATCTTGTTATCTAAAAATGTACTAGAAATCTTGTCATAAACAGCAGGATTAACTGAATGATTTTTGTTAGTTTACCTCACTGATTACTTGAGGGGAAAAAAGACCCTGTACATTTACACTTGCAGCAGAATTAATGTAACTCATATTTGCAGTATTCATTGTCATGTTGCTTTCCAGTAATGGCATGTTGTAGTGCATTTTTAATAGAGTATTTTTAAAAATCTCTTTTTACAGAACTGCATACTTGGTAAACTATATTAATATAAAACCACTGCTCCAGTTTTACTGTGCTAGCTACTGCTGTTTTTACTCTTTTATTGCCAAATATACATAAGAAATACAGAAAGTTGAGTCAAATATATTAAGAAAATAATCTAATAACGTGTTTATTAAAGGAATCTTTTCCTTTGAGTAGCTTTTCAAGAAGCTAGCAATACTAGCTAGCTAGCTATGTTAACATTAGCTCACCTGTTAGCTGTTAGGGTTTAGGTGCAGCATGCACTGAGATTCTGGCTCATTGTGTCAAAACATGTAGGTTTCAATGGAAACTTGTTTATAATTTGTATTTATAATTTTTATTTAAATAGCTATAGTGGCAGCCAAGTGGGATATGTTTAAACTAGGATGCTGGGTAGCTAACTGGCTATAGGTATAGCTTTACTTCGAGTTTAAACTTAGCTAGATTTGCTGACAATATGGAAGCTCTGCTCTTTTGTCAAAATATAGGAGGAAGAAATAATGAAAGAGGGAAAGGTGAAAAACATTAGCCACTAGAGATTCTCTCTCTCTCTCTGTGTGTGTATATATATATATATGTGTGTGTGTGTGTGTGTGTGTGTGTGTGTGTGTGTATATATATATATATATTTCCTTCTCACATAAATGTTTACATTATCAAAACCTTTGTAAAACACATTCAAGTTAGAGAAGGCAGGGTAAAAGTTCTGGCTGCTAGGATTTTGGGCTTCTTGTATTTATTTCCACAGGGACCCTCCTCAGGATCATTATGAACTCTGAGAATGACAGACTTGGGATGACTCAGAGTACAGAGCTGCCTCTCAAATTTTCTGGACCATCTGTGAGCATGTCTAAGGATCATGTTTTTATTAGTGGGGATACAGAAAAGCAGTCATGCTAATCCTTGTCCATTAGCTTATGCACCGTCTTCGCTATAAAAAGCCCATGATCTAACCAGGGAGAAACTTCAGGGTCCATTTCTAACCCTGGCAAATGTAAGCGTTTGCTACTTAAGACTTGGGGTCAGATCAATTCTGTCCCTCGTGTCTATAGGAAAAGTCATTTTCTTCATAAACTGGTAAGCCTGTGAGAGCTTGGTACAGCATGTCAACCTCATATATACCCTTTAAAAGAGGCTTTAGAAGAGGTTCTCAAAATGTTTGCATGTGTCATGAATTCAAGAGATTTATGTAGTGAGAGAACAAACACTAAGCTGTGCTCTGTCTCTAGACGGTTCAGATCATCATGCCTGTTGACCTTGATAAAGAGAGACAACAACAATGCTTAGAAGCACGAGGAGGTAAGACATACTCGGCATCAACACAAAATAATTTCAAAACATCAGCAATAGTATTTCCAGTTACGAATGAAAACCATTGTGATTAACCAGAAACCTTCTAGCTGAATTCTGGTTTAATTCCGCTCAGTAAAAATGCATTAGGACATTTATTATTCAAAGTGTTTAGTCTTGTGGGAGTTGATTCCTGAAGAAGGATGTCTGTAATCCAATATCACAGCAAGGGACTAGCGGCCGTCGTCTTCATCACGCATGACCAATTGGGCGAGGGCAAGAAAAAATCTGGACACATGTCTAGTGCAGGCTTGGAATTTATTCAGACCCTCTGTGTCAAATTTAATGATTCAATGATTCGATTGCGCAGTTCATCAGAATTTATTCAAACTCCAGTGTCAAATTTAATGATTCAGTTGCTCAGTTTATCAGAATTCATTCAGACCCTAGTGTCAAATTTAATGATTCAGTGATTCGATTGCTCAGTTCATCAAAATTCATCCAAACTCCAGTGTCAAATTTAATGATTCAGTTGCTCAATTTATCGAAATTCATTCAGACCTCAGTGTCAAATTTAATGATTCAGTGATTCGATGGCTCAGTTCATCAGAATTTATCCGAACTCCAGTGTCAAATTTAACGATTCAGTGAATCAATCGCTCAGTTTATCGGAATTCATTCAGAACCCAGTGTCAAATTTAATGATTTAGTGAATCAGTTGCTCAGTGAAATCAGTAGTTTACAAGATTTCAACTATAACTGACCTGAGAGTACCAAGAGATTTATTGTGACTTACTCTACATTATAACCATAAGCATACATTCAGGAGTATTTATCAGTTGGTGATGATAAGCTTTTAATTTATAATAAACATTACAGTAACATCTGAAATATCTAGGACTATATACAGTACAGATAAAACAGTAAATATCCAGTTGAGTTTTGCTCAGATCATTTTAAGCTTCCTGTGCAATACAAACCAACCAACGTGTGAAAGAGGACATATGCTTTGTGGCCAATTTGCAGGGAAATAACAGTGGCAGTTTCCAATATTAGAACAGAATTATTCTGTCTCAGGAAGGATGGGCAATCAAATTTCTGCCTCGCTAATGTGATGCCACATAAACAAGAAAGCAGACAATAAACGCATGGAATACGAGGCCTCCCTGACCCTCATTAGCTTCACACAGCTCGTACGTATGAAGGGACTGACATTTATAAAAACCCTTGTTAAGAAAACAAGCATGTGTATTGAGCAAAACCTCTAGACACCTTAGCTCAGAAAAATAATGTGCTTTTATATTTCTACTGCTTTTTCTACATGTGGGTGGATTTCCTTTCAAGCCTTCACATCTCATTTACGCAATGACACATAAAAGTACTGCTAATTTAGTAATAATTTACTAGAAGTAGTGATCAAGAAAATTACTCATGAGTCAATGCCATCTGGTGAAAAACTGCTTGAGTAATTACAGTGGTGCTTGAAAGTTTGTGAACCCTTTAGAATGTTCTATATACCTGCATAAATAAGACCTAACATATCAGATTTTCACACAAAAAAAGAGAACCCAATTAAACAAATGAGACAAAAATAATATACTTGGTCATTTATTGTGGAAAATTAACAAATATTACATATATTTTAGTGGCAAACAAAGCAGTTAATTTGAAGTTTAATTTGTCAGTTGTTTCAATCAATGGGATGACAATCAGGTGTGAGTGTGCACCCTGTTTAATTGAAAGAATCTGGATCTCTCAGCATTTGATTCTCACAGCACATGTTTGTTAATGATAATATTGATAATGAGTCTTTATTGGTCACATGTACATTACAGCACAGTGAAACTCTTTTCTTCACATAACCCAGCATGTTAGGAAGTTGGGGTCAGAGCGCAGGGTCAGACATGATATAGTGCCCCTGGAGCAGAGAGGGTTACCCTTGCCCAAGGGCCCAACAGTGGCAGCTTGGCAGTGCTGGGGCTTGAACCCCCGACCTTCGAAATCAGTAACACAGAGCCTTAACCACCAAGCCACCACTTGTTGAAGTGTATCATGGCATGAACAAAAGAATTTTCTAAGGATCTCAGAAAAAGGGTTGTTGGTGCTCATCAGGTTGGAAAAGGTTACAAAACCATCTCTAAAGAGTTTGAACTCCACCAATCCACAGTCAGACAGATTATGTATAAATGGAGGAAATTCAAGGCCATTGTTACCCTCCCCAGGAGTGGTTGACCTACAAATATCTTTTTTTTTTTGCTTAGTATATATGTATTTCCCCTTACTATAGATTCCAGCTACAGGGTTAACTACTGAACTACTGACAGGTGGGCTCAACAATTTTTAAGTCAGCACACTTTTTGTGATATTTGATGACATTCTCCTTACAATCCTGCACCTGTCAATCAAGTATCTGCTCAAAATGAAAACTCCATCTCTGTTCCTGCCACAGGCTCTGACAATGGGAGAAAAACAAATGATGTGGCCCACCAACTTCTAACCAATCAGACAAGTAGCTGTCTATAATTGCCAGTCAATTACGATGTCACTTCAAAAAATCTCAAAATCTTGCACTAGTATTCAGTATTTAATATAGAAAAAGTGCATTCATATAATTATATATGAATGCTTACAGTGTAATCACAATGTACTCATCAATTATGTGTGTGTGACAGTGTGTCTGGACCTGGGAAAGAAGATCAGCGTTCCTCAGGATGTAATGGTGGAGGAGCTGAACCTGCACTCAAACAGGGGGTCCAGAATGTTCCAAGAGAGACAAAAGAGAGTGGAGAGGTTCACGCTAGAAGGTGTCGGAAAGCGAGCGGACAACGTAAGCCAACACCATAGTGCTGTACTATGTCATTAACACACACACACACACACACACACACACACATTATACAAACAATGAAATGAAAACTCGTGCATTTACATGAATTATATGGTTCCTCACTGCCTTTGTTGCACACAGATTTGAATCTGAATAACAAATGCAGGCCATGAAGGAGAGATTTTGCTGGTCGCATTATGTTCATGACTGTAGACAGCTGAATAAATTGATTGAGATTTCTATCTTCTTTAGCAAAGCGGGACACTATGTAATGAGGCTACAGAAGGGCTGACAGATAGAGCTCACTGCAGCACAAAGGTCAGTCCACCAGAGAGAAACAACCTGCTGCCTACACTCCATCACACTGTAGCCAAAAAGGGAAGTTCAAGTGTTCTTGCACCAGGTGACTGCACCAAATTTCTCTGCATTAATATGTATTTGGGGGGAAAAAATCATGTAGAAATAACACGGCTCATATCTTCTTACTGCTTCAGGATATTCAGGGCCCCTGAAAGAAATTCCCCCTGAGAAGTTCAATTTTACTGTAATCCCCAAGTCCTACTGCTCACCATGGGAAGAACAGAGCGACAATGAAACCTTGCTGGCTACCATTAACTCCCAACTGCCAGAACCTCCTCACAAACTCGGTCCTGCTAACTACAGATGCTTCAACAGGTAGTTGAACATAAAATTATGTTCAACGATGTTAAAAATGAATTGACTTGTTTTATAACAGAAATGACTATACAGTGGGGGAATATAAGTATTGAACGTGTCAACAGTCTTTCAGTAAATATATTTCCAATGAGGTTATTCACATGAAATTTTCACCAGACATCAGTATTAACTCAAGAAATCCACAAATATAAAGAATTCACAACAATAAAGTCCATAAATAAAGTTGTGTAATAAAGTGGAATGACACAGGAAAAAAATATTGAGCACTCTTAGAAAAAGCAGTTCTCCAAGGCAAGGTAAGGCAAGGAACCAGTTGAAATCCGTAAGTAATTATACCGCCTGTGTGTATAAATTAATATTAGCTGGGTTAGTAAATTGATGGTCTATAAAAAGGCTTTTTGTTACCAAGGTGTCACACAAGAAACATCTCATGATGGGTAAAAGCAAAGAGCTCTTCCAAGACCTTCGTAACCTCATTGTTGCGAAACATATTGATGGAATCAGATGCAGACGTATTTCAAAACTTCTGAATGCTCCAGTAAGCACCATTGAGGCCATTATCCACAAGTGGAAGCAACATCACTCCATCCTCAACCGGCCACACACAGGATCTCCTCGCAAGATTTCTGACCAGGGAGTCAGAAGACTAGTCAGAAGAGTAGCCCAAGAGCCAAGGATCACTCGGAAAGAGCTCCAGAAACACTTGGAGGCAGCAGGTACCATCGTCACAGAGAAAACAATAGGCAGTGCACTCCACTGCTCACGCTCACCTGCATGACTCCATTACTAAAGAAAAGGCATGTTGAAGCTAGTTTAAAATTTGGTACATCTCATTTGGACAATCCTGTGAAATACTGGGAGAGTGTAGTCTGGTCAGACCAGAGCAAAATTTTACTTTTTGGCCAGCATACTACACAGCATGTTTGGAGAAGAAATGGCACCGGACATCACCCTAAAAACATGATAAGAACAGTGAAGTTTAGAGGTGGAAGCATCATGGTGTGGGGCTGTTTTTCATCACATGGCATTGGCAGACTTCATATAATTGTGAATGAATGGAGCCCTTTACCGGGAGATTCTTGAGAAGAATCTGCTGCCATCCACATGATGAAGATGAGACGTTGGTGGACGTTCCAGCAGGACAACGGTCCAAAGCATACAGCAAAGGAAACTCTCAATTGGTTTCAGAGAAAAAAAATCAAGGTTAGAATGGCCCAGTCAATCACCTGACTTGAATCTAATTGAACAAGATTTAAAGACAATATGTTTAGAAGAATGGGCCAAAATCACACCTGAATACCGCAGCCGATTAATTTCTTCATACAGGAAGCGTCTTGAAGCTGTCATTACAAACAAAGGCTTCTCCACTAAGTATTAAATAAATTTCAGTTAGCATGTTCAATACTTTTTCCTGTGTCATTCCCCTTGATTACACATAACTTCATTTATTGACTTTAATGTTTGGATTTCTTTATAAATGTGGATTTCTTGAGTTAATGCCAAAGTCTGGTGAAAATTTCATGTGAATAACCTCAGTGGAAATATATTTACTGAAAACAATGTTGACACGTTCCATACTTATTTCCCCCAATGTGTGTGTGTGTATATATGTATATATATAAATTTTTATGGTCCCTGGGCTTTTTATAAAATAATTTTCCATGCTTTGTGTGAATTAATGCTGTTTATCAGAGAAGTTCTGGTTAGCATTAAAAGGTACAATGTTGAGATTTTTTTTTTCATAAAAAAAAAAATGAAAACAAAAACCTTAGAGTCAGGAAAGAAAATATACTCTAAAACATTTTGTTCCTGAGTCACCCTGGGAATCCTGGAATTCATAATTCATAATCCACAATCAGAGCTGCTTCCCTGAAAGTAATACAGCCAAAGACTTTCCCCCTAAATTTCCGGTACACCTTAATCCAGAGCTGCATATCATAACAAAGAAGTCTTTTCCTTCACCTGGCATTGGGTTTTAGCTAGCGGATTAGCATTAGCCAGCTAGCTTACTAGAATTGGCTTTCAGCTGGGTTTTTATCTCACAGAATGAACCACAGACCTCAATGCCAGGTCATTGAGTCTTACAAATGGTGTGAAATCACAATAAAGCACAAGGTCACTTAGTAATCTTACTGTCAAGTGATACTCTCATAGCGTTTTAGTCATACTTTTTAGGGGTTGTCATGATCTTATGGGTGATCTGCCATTTTATCAGGGTTACTTAGACATCTGGTCAGATAGCCAGCCTAGCAAGTTTTCATACCCAGTTTTTAAACAAACAGTGTTTGGAGCATCACTGATACAGCAGCACCAAGATATGCACTGTAAAAAAAAAAATTATAAAAAAAATTACCAAGATATGCACTGTAAAAAAAATTATAATAATAAAAATAAATAAATAATAAAAAAAACAAGGTAATATGAGAGAACATACAATATATTGGTAGTTTGTGCTTTAAGAATATTACAAGAATACCTGATGACATACAGAGCAGAATTTTTGGATGGGATATGTATAATCTACCTGCCAGCCAAACTGCTTTAGATTGACAGAATTTGTAGAGCTTGTTCCAGCATTTTCAAAGAAAGTGCCGGGGCGTGGTTGGGGGGCAAATACATGGATGCAGTCAGGATCAGAGAATGGAAAGACACAAATCAAGTCAGACAGTTTCTTTCTTGTTGTCTGCTGCCACCAGCTGGAAGCATAAGTCACAGCAAATATGTCAAAGACCTAATACATATGAACAACTAATAAAACAAAAAATGCATACTGGTGCCTACTGATACTGAACAATTGATTCCTTCTACATGAATAATTTAAAGGTCATTATACCACAGTGCAGAGGACCGCTCAAGTCTGATTGGTCAGAAGGTGTTAGTTTTTTATAACAGCAGCTTTGACAATAGTTACTAGAATTCAAATCAAAAGGTTTATATTAATGTGCTAATTCGAATGTTATCATTTCTGTAGTAACTTACACAGGTACTTGTATGGCAAATGCTCAACTTAAATGGGATAAAGTATGCGTGTAATCACTGATATAGTGAAGGAGGATGCTAGTGTTCTGGCATTTTTGGAAGGAGTCTCCGGTGTCAGACTTAAAGCAGTAAGTTTTCCAACACTGGAATGTCAGAACCTTGGGCTCTGCGGTTTCTCAATTAACGAAAACACGACAAAATGTATTTGTTAACTTAACGTCAACATAGAGGGGGGAAAATGGGGGAAGCTGGCGGCAAGGCTGCTACTACATTAGTACGAGGTGTCATTCTTTAACAAACAAAAAAGTAATTGTTGGAATATTGCTGTAATATAAGTGGAAAAAAACAGTTCAGGAATAAACATTAACATCACACTTCAGTGGGTTTTTATTCCTTACTTAATATGAGCATGAATTGTAATAGTAAATCAAAACACTCATTTTATTCCCAATAAATCTTAATTTGCTATTTTTCATCCATTTCACAGTCATACAATTTCAAATAGAAACATGGTTGCTGGTAGAGAGTACAGCAAATCAGGACTAAACTCAGTCTTGACCAGTTTGACAACTGAAAACTCAGCCATGGGGTATGTCAGCATGGTGCAAAATCCAGCATGCATTGCACCAAGTAGAATACTGACCCTCAAAACCCAACTGAGCTTCTGGCACGGTCTCAGAAAATGACCTACTCCACATTTCTGTATGCAAGAAATTCCCAAACAAACCGAAAGAAATAAACCCTAATAAGAACACATTGTTTTCACAGAGCTCCGATGCCATTTGGAGGAACAACAGGTAACACCCGGACTTTGCCTCTGCCTGGCTTTGAACTCATGCAGGCCTACACAGAGCCAAACCTCACCTGGGAGAGAATGTGTGATCGGCCCAACTTTAACCGCACACCGAGAGGCTGGAAAGCTTAAAGCACTGCGGAGACCTTGGAACTATAAAGCAGGAATAGTGAAGAGCTGCATTTCAAACATCTCTGGGCACTCGCTGTACGCACACTTCATCAGCATGCATGAAATTCATCATATAAACTGCAAACTGAGCCAACACACACCGAATATTTTCTAATCAAGGTTTACATCTAGCTACAATTGTACAGTTATCCGTATTAAAAGAGAAGACATTAAAATGGAACAAGACAAACAATATATATTTGATAAGTCTTGTGTTTCTTTTATTTGACAAATCAGTTCTCAATACTGATCACTGGTGGTTTGGTTGCTAACAGGGACTACAGGAACGGTCAGCAATGTCCTCATGTGGTATTTATTGGTCACTGCAAGTGTATTTTTGCTTTTTACACAGGGCTGTAAAAAAGAATTACTCCACCTTTCTTTTAAAAAAAACAACAAAAAAAACACCACTATCCTCTCTGCATTTGGAAACCTCAAATTCCAAATATAAAAGCATTACAAACGAGGTATGTCCTATCATTTTAATCTGCCTATAATTAGTTTAGATGTTTACTTCTATAATAGCAGGAACACTACTAAAAGTTCACCAAGTTCTTAAAAGGTTACTGATATAAAACGACTCCAGAAATGGGGGGCATTGGCAAAACGGCAGAGTCTTCTTCACTGCTATACACATCAGCATAGAGAGATAGCTTCCTTCCATTCTAGGAGCCTCCGTGGCGACTGGCATGGGCACCCATACGCAGAGGATCCTGGGAAGGATAATGCACCTGGCCTGGAGGCCTCATGGTCATTGGAGGTGGCATAGGAGGGGCCATAGGATCCATGGAGGGGTACATAGGGGGGCCAAAACCTGCAGAGCACAGCAGAGAAAGTGAGAGTGCAGCCAAAAAAATAATAAATCCTCACATTTCATAATTTCTAGATGATGTACCTGGGGGTGGAGGCATGGCTACTCCAGGGGGAGGAGGGATTCCTAAATTCATGACTGCAGGGCCGGTGTTAGGTGCCAAGTTGAAATAGTTAGCCGAGATGTCATCGGTGGAGACGGGTGGTGGAGGCAATGCTGTAGAAAATAAACTTGTTATATACTAAGGAATATAATCCAGACAATGATTTAGTCATTACACATCTGTATTCTACAAATTTGTCATTGACTTTCTATATAATAAAAAATAAATAAATAAATAAATAAAAATGCATATACACATGCCTTGTGTCTCAGTTCATTCTCTGTTATAATTCAAACTTTATAGTAAATCACTTAAGGCAATATAAAATTTATTCACTACATTACAGTGGCAGGCTCAGACAAATATGCCTAGACACACCACACTACAGGTTGCTATAGGAATTTATATAAACCAACAAAGCAACTAAATGTAGAAATAAACTCACTACATTATACTGAAAACTCTGATCAGATAATTTCAACATAAACTAGAAATTATCAGCATGTTGGGGATTTAGTTTAACAAAAATTATGTAAGTAATTATATCATCACTTTTTGCCATCACTGTCTAGGCCATAGATTCTGAACCTTGGAGTTGCGAGACACAGGTCACAGGAGGTGCTTAAACCAGCCATTATTTCTAACATAGCTCTATGCATATAAACCTGATTTATGTAGTACTTAAGTAAGGGATAACCCTCGGCTGTGTGTTACACGATTTTAATGCACGATGCGGAACCACCAGACACAAAATGGAATTAAAATCATGTAACACACACCAAGCCATATTTTAAACCGCTTATACCGTGGTCACTTTCATCACTGTAAAAATAACAGTTAATTTTCATATTTTAAAGATTAGAATTCTGCCCGCTCTAAATCATGCACAGAAAGTAGTGCGATCAGATTACATTTATTTGAATGTATTTTAATAAATGGTTATGAGAAAGAGAGAGAGATTGCGCATGTGTGAATTACCTGTGTCTGTGCTGCGTCTCTGCTAATAATGAAGCTGAGAGTTTAACTACTGTATGCAACTGTAACTACGTCACTGGATTATAACTGGAATTACCTGTGAATTATACAGTTTGAACGCACACCTTCCAGCCAATCATAATCAAGCAGACAGATAGACCATGGTATAATAATAAGTCATTTTTCAATTACCTTCAGATTATCATTAAAATTCTTTAAACCTCTGTTCAATCTGAAGCTCCTCTTTTTATTTATTTTTTTTACACCCATTGTAAAGCAGACCTCCGCGAAGCCATGTCCAACATGTAGTCATGATCATCAAAATGGTATTTATGCCATGCATACAGTGGCTACTTAACTCTTTCATGCAGAATTGATTCAAAACTGAATTTTGCAGCATCTCTAGATGGAAACCATGGCCATATTTTTTTTATATATATATATATTTTTTTTTTAATATATATATATATATATATATATATATAAATAAATTATATATATATATATATATATATATATATATATATATATATATATATATATATATATATATATATAAATTATATATATATATATATATATATATATATATATATATATATATATATATATATATATATATATATACACACACACATACATATATACACACACATACATACAGTGAGGGAAAGAAGTATTTGATCCCCTGCTGATTTGGTACGTTTGCCCACTGACAAAGAAATGATCAGTCTATAATTTTAATGGTAGGTTTATTTGAACAGTGAGAGACAGAATAACAACAAAAAAATCCAGAAAAACGCATGTCAAAAATGTTATAAATTGATTTGCATTTTAATGAGAAATAAGTATTTGACCCCCTCTCAATCAGAAAGATTTCTGGCTCCCAGGTGTCTGTTATACAGGTAACGAGCTGAGATTAGGAGCACACTCTTAAAGGGAGTGCTCCTAATATCAGCTTGTTACCTGTATAAAAGACACCTGTCCACAGAAGCAATCAATCAATCAGATTCCAAACTCTCCACCATGGCCAAGACCAAAGAGCTCTCCAAGGATGTCAGGGACAAGATTGTAGACCTACACAAGTCTGGAATGGGCTACAAGACCATTGCCAAGCAGCTTGGTGAGAAGGTGACAACAGTTGGTGCAATTATTCACAAATGGAAGAAACACAAATGAACTGTCAATCTCCCTCGGCCTGGGGCTCCATACAAGATCTCACCTCGTGGAGTTGCAACGATCATGAGAACAGTGAGGAATCAGCCCAGAACTACACGGGAGGATCTTGTCAATGATCTCAAGGCAGCTGGGACCATAGTCACCAAGAAAACAATTGGTAACACACTACGCCGTGAAGGACTGAAATCCTGCAGCGCCCGCAAGGTCTGCTGCTCAAGAAAGTACATATACATGCCCGTCTGAAGTTTGCCAATGAACATCTGAATGATTCAGAGGACAACTGGGTGAAAGTGTTGTGGTCAGATGAGACCAAAATGGAGCTCTTTGGCATCAACTCAACTCGCCGTGTTTGGAGGAGGAGGAATGCTGCCTATGACCCCAAGAACACCATCCTCACCGTCAAACATGGAGGTGGAAACATTATGCTTTGGGGGTTTTTTTCTGCTAAGGGGACAGGACAACTTCACCGCATCAAAGGGACGATGGACGGGGCCATGTACCGTCAAATCTTGGGTGAAAACCTCCTTCCCTCAGCCAGGGCATTGAAAATGGGTCGTGGATGGGTATTCCAGCATGACAATGACCCAAAACACATGGCCAAGGCAACAAAGGAGTGGCTCAAGAAGAAGCACATTAAGGTCCTGGAGTGGCCTAGCCAGTCTCCAGACCTTAATCCCATAGAAAATCTGTGGAGGGAGCTGAAGGTTCGAGTTGCCAAACGTCAGCCTCGAAACCTTAATGACTTGGAGAAGATCTGCAAAGAGGAGTGGGACAAAATCCCTCCTGAGATGTGTGCAAACCTGGTGGCCAACTACAAGAAACGTCTGACCTCTGTGATTGCCAATAAGGGTTTTGCCACCAAGTACTAAGTCATGTTTTGCAGAGGGGGTCAAATACTTATTTCCCTCATTAAAATGCAAATCAATTTATAACATTTTTGACATGCGTTTTTCTGGATTTTCTTGTTGTTATTCTGTCTCTCACTGTTCAAATAAATCTACCATTAAAATTATAGACTGATCATTTCTTTGTCAGTGGGCAAACGTACAAAATCAGCAGGGGATCAAATACTTTTTTCCCTCACTGTACATACATACATACATACATACATACATACATACATACATATATATATCCTTCAAGAGCTTCTATTATTTTTGGTCATAAATATAAAATATTAAAATATTTTAAACCTGGATGTTAACGATTTTCAGATATATTTAGAAAAACACAATTCATGCAATTATGTTAAATGTAATCTAAAGAATCAGGATACAACAACTGCATGAACTGTGTTTTTCATAAATATATCAATTATATTAAAAAGTGAATAGTGAGAACCCCATGAATTTGAAGAAGGGGAAAAAAATTAAAAATAAAAAAAACATTAAACTTTTTTCCTAAAATAAAAACCTCTTTCGGTCTTGTTTATAAACAAAAACTTAACATTCACGTCTAAATTATTTTTTGTTTATGACCAAAATTATAGAAAGTATCGAAAAAAAATAAAATAATGAAAGCAGCTGATTTTGAAGGCTTTAAAACTAAATTAATGAAATATATAAATAAATAAATAAATAAAGGCACCAAAGGGTGGACACAGACAATTCTGTAGCCTAGCGTATCATCATACATGTTGGTTCATGACTATTCATCCAGACTTTTAAAAAGCCACAGACCACTAAAGTGAACATGTCATTGGATAAATGATGTGTGATACCATTCAATGATGATGCACGTTTACAATATTTACAGATATTTGCACATTATATTTACTGAACCAGTGTAACAAAGCACAGGAATGTATGCACCACACCGTGAGAAGCATGGGACAAGTTGCTTCTGGTGTAAAATGGGCTTTACACCCTTGAAAATATTACAGGAGAGTAATACGTGAACCTAAATAAACCCAACCATTTGCTAGCAGTTATTTAACGGACGCAGTATTCAGTGCCCTTGTGTAAATCAAAGAATTTTAAGCTTGAGAACCCCTGGTCTAAGCAACAACAATGTCCTCCGAGGACCGTTCTCCAAAAGCTCCACCCAGATGGTTAGTATATAAGGATTGAGAAACTGATAAATGTCCACATCTAATTTAAAACGAGTAGAGATCACTTTCCAGTGCATAGACCACAAACAAATAGAATCCTCTTAGGAGTAACAGATCGTTAGGTGTACGTGCAAACATACCTCCTGGGAGGCCAGGCACAGGCTCCAGTCTGATCCCACTCTCAGTCACGCCTTCCTTTTCGCCATCTTTTCCTCGTGCTGCCTGGGACCTAATCCATTAAAAAAAAATTTTTTTTTAAAAAAAAACATTATTTTCACAGGCATGGGTCAACAACACCCTGGTCAAAGTTATTGCTCTTAAACACAACTCTGAGCATTAAATCATAAACCAACCACACCAGACACTTTCCTACTAGTACTGGCTTCTCCTTCACTGCTCAGTGACCTACCTGCCCCATTTGACATTAAGACGATGGCCATGAATGATGAGCTTGTTGAAGGATTTCTCAGCGGCCGTCTCAGCAGCCTGACGCGTGGCAAACTGGATGAAGGCACACTGCTGCCTCTGCACTACGGTGATCGTGCGGATCTCCCCAAACTGGTAGAAATGGTTCCTGAAGGAAAAAAAAAAAACACCAGTTACAACCTGAAGGTCACAGAAGCCAACTCTAGTAGCCTTGAACAATCAGGATGGATATATTCATTATGTTATTCATCATCTTATATACCTGAGTTCTGAATCTGTAATAGTATCTGCTAGGCCTCCGATGTAGAGTGTGGTGATGGACTTGTCCTCAGGTGGGTCTAACCTAGGCATGGTGGAGGCTCGCTTCAACAGCTTATTAGCCACCGGGTCATTAATGCCATAGTAGCGGTCCTTAATGTTCTGATCAGCCAGCGGATCATCTGGATCAGTGGGCTTCTCATGCCTATGGTACAGTATTACACCCAACAGTCAGCACGGCTGTGAGGAGATTTCCTAAACATGAGTCCAATAAGAGTAGTAGCTCACCTGTAAGGGCACTCCTCTCCCCTACGGCATTCTCCTTTCACCCAGAAAGAGCAGATGTGAGGTCTGTTCCTCTTGTAGTAAGGAGTGGTGCGAGCGAGCTTCAATAGCATGTCACTGGCACTGGGGGCTTTACCCAGTGCACCGACTGGCCGTGTGCCATCAGAGTTTGCAATCTATAAATAGGACATTTAAAAATAAATAAATAAACTAAAATGTTATAGAACACAGCCGTACAAGCAGAGCCTTGGAAGACAAAATGAATGGCAGAAAGAACAATGATAAACTGTTGACTGAGCACAACGGAAGTGTCCAGAAATGAGTCTCTGAAAGCAACACTTCCACAACCCCACTGTTCTCACAGACACATCCACCCACCTTGCTCACAGCAAAGCTGCTGCATACAATAGTGACATTTTATTTTTAAATGTCATTTTGTTGCTGTGGAAGCTGTGGACTGAGCTCGTAGCAAAGGAAGGTGCAAATATCAGTTCGGAGATATGGAATACAGTGCAGGTTTGACAAGTCATATGAACAAGGTCACATAAAATATAATGCTGCATTTTCACCAGCCATTTTTGACCTTTGTGTGATCAGCAGACAAAGTGGAGAAAATGGACGCCCTCATGTCCGGATTTTGTTAGCGACTCGAAAGAGTGACGTACATTTCCCTCTCTCAAACAGCAGACAGTATAGTCCATGTTTTAGATTTAACAATCGAATGTCTGTATCTTGAAGCCAACACTCGTATATACATTATAAATCGTTTAAATATAAAAAGTTTTATTTTGGTTACAGTGAGGGAAAAAAGTTTTTGATCCCCTGCTGATTTGGTACGTTTGCCCACTGACAAAGAAATGATCAGTCTATAATTTTAATGGTAGATTTATTTGAACAATGAGAGACAGAATAACAAGAAAATCCAGAAAAACACATGTCAAAAATGTTATAAACTGATTTGCATTTTAATGAGGGAAATAAGTATTTGACCCCCTCTCAATCAGAAAGATTTCTGGCTCCCAGGTGTCTTTTATACAGGTAAGGAGCTGAGATTAGGAGCACACTCTTAAAGGGAGTGCTCCTAATCTCAGCTTGTTACCTGTATAAAAGACACCTGTCCACAGAAGCAAATCAATCAATCAGATTCCAAACTCTCCACCATGGCCAAGACCAAAGGATCTTTGCCAAGGATGTCAGGGACAAGATTGTAGACCTACACAAGTCTGGAATGGGCTACAAGACCATTGCCAAGCAGCTTGGTGAGAAGGTGACAACAGTTGGTGCAATTATTCACAAATGGAAGAAACACAAATGAACTGTCAATCTCCCTCGGCCTGGGGCTCCATGCAAGATCTCACCTCGTGGAGTTGCAACGATCATGAGAACGGTGAGGAATCAGCCCAGAACTACACGGGAGGATCTTGTCAGTGATCTCAAGGCAGCTGGGACCATAGTCACCAAGAAAACAATTGGTAACACACTACGCCGTGAAGGACTGAAATCCTGCAGCGCCCGCAAGGTCTGCTGCTCAAGAAAGTACATATACATGCCCGTCTGAAGTTTGCCAATGAACATCTGAATGATTCAGAGGACAACTGGGTGAAAGTGTCGTGGTCAGATGAGACCAAAATGGAGCTCTTTGGCATCAACTCAACTCGTCGTGTTTGGAGGAGGAGGAATGCTGCCTATGACCCCAAGAACACCATCCCCACCATCAAACATGGAGGTGGAAACATTATGCTTTGGGGTTTTTATTCTGCTAAGGGGACAGGACAACTTCACCGCATCAAAGGGATGATGGATGGGGCCATGTACCATCAAATCTTGGGTGAGAACCTCCTTCCCTCAGCCAGGGCATTGAAAATGAGTCGTGGATGGGTATTCCAGCATGACAATGACCCAAATCACACGGCCAAGGCAACAAAGGAGTGGCTCAAGAAGAAGCACATTAAGGTCCTGGAGTGGCCTAGCCAGTCTCCAGACCTTAATCCCATAGAAAATCTGTGGATTGAGTTGAAGGTTCGAGTTGCCAAATGTCAGCCTCGAAACCTTAATGACTTGGAGAAGATCTGCAAAGAGGAGTGGGACAAAATCCCTCCTGAGACGTGTGCAAACCTGGTGGCCAACTACAAGAAACGTCTGACCTCTGTGATTGCCAACAAGGGTTTTGCCACCAACTACCAAGTCATGTTTTGCAGAGGGGTCAAATACTTATTTCCCTCATTAAAATGCAAATCAATTTATAACATTTTTGACATGCGTTTTTCTGGATTTTTTTGTTGTTATACTGTCTCTCACTGTTCAAATAAACCTACCATTAAAATTATAGACTGATCATTTCTTTGTCAGTGGGCAAACGTACAAAATAAGCAGGGGATCAAATACTTTTTTCCCCTCACTGTATTTCTGATGCTGTGCATAACCAAGTTGATTTGATGTCACACCGTAAACAGAGAAGGAACTCAGATTTGAGAAGAATGCCCCAAGTTGACTTCAGTTGTGGTGGCATTTCATGTCGCAAAAGACATGGTCCCCATTTACTCTGTCGAGAAAGAAGGGTTCACCAAGTTGTGCAAAAAGTAGTAACAGTGCAAATAGTGCAAACAAGTTAGGTTAAAATATTCTTTATTTAAAAGAATCAGTTTGCACTATTTGCTATCGATGGTGCTGTTACTGTCTACATTTTGCAAAGTTGAAAAAAAGTTGAAAAGACTCGAGTTTTTGCTTTTTTGCAATATCTCCCAGACTTAATTTCAACATTACTATTAAAACAAGGTCATGCAGGGTTCGTTTGTTTTGTTGGCCTGTGATCATCTCCACAACCTAGCTCAAGTTATTTCACTCTGCACATTCCTCCCTTTCAATCACACACACATGCGAGTTAAGCACAAGCAGATCCCTCTTGAGGCTAAAAGTTTGTGCGTGTTACAAGCCAGGTCCTTGTGCTCTGCATCCAATAACCACTTTGGATTGCCTATCCGTAGCATGATAGATATTTTGCTATAGACACAGCTACAAATTATTTTCTTACAATACAAAAAATAAAGAGATATCATAGGGTCCCAGAGCGGACAAGGGGGAAAAAATACAGAATATTTGTGATTGGTATGATATTGGTGAGAATGTAGGGATAATGTTTTTACCCCTCAAACGTGCACTGAGCAACAGTGTAAAAAAAAACAAAAAAAAAACAAAGAAAATAGCTAGGTAAAAGTCTGATGGTTTCTTAATCCAGGTGCACACTGTGCGATTTTTAATAGTCCTTTGCGACTGTTGCTCGTCAGACTGTAGGAACATAATCCCTGCTGTAAGCCATGTCACACTGTAGGATCTCAGATGTCATTAATGTCAGACAGTACGACAGCATGCAAGAAGTCTCGTATTGAGTAGAATAAGCCACACTACAGGACGGTGCATCAAACATTCTGACACTATCTTCAAATCGGCTGTCGGGGAACACATCAAACTAGCAATCAAAGACTACAGTTTTTGGCCTAGGATTATAGGAATAATTTAGGATTCTCAATATTTGAGTCAGATGACCAAATCATGGCCAACACCGTACTGTGTGAACCCGGCTTAAGTTACATAGTCTGAAGTTTTTTTTTCCACCAAAAGAGACCAGGAACTTGTGAATTTACAGGACAAATTTCATAAAACTGGCAAGGCAGCAGATGAAATTCGATTCTATAATTGATTATGTTTGGTCTGATGCTGCTTCATCGCTATCGCCGTAGTAACAGATTGAAAAAATTATACATATACCTCTAGATATATAAATATACAGCTAAACTGCAGACGTAGGAACCTCTGGATAAAGTAATGAACTGATAAGATAAACCTCCAACAATAGGAGTAGTAAAATCCTAATCAAATCCATTTCTAATTCTATGTGGCATAGCCATGATGTGTCTCAATTTAATTTACAGTCAGAATGTACTGCCCGACTTCCTTCAAGTTTTTTTTTTTTAAATAAATGGCAAATATCATAAATAATAACAGCGAGAACCCATATAATCACCTCTCTCTCCATGTTCTGGGTGTAGTACTCTTTGTTCACATCCGATCTTGGCATGTCATCTTTAACCGACAGCCCTGTGTCTCTGACTTGAATGGGTAAACCTACAGCGGGGTGAAGAAAGAATTTTTGTTTTTAAATGAAAGTAAATGTGAATGCATGTGAGAAGTGCGCAGCTCTGTAAACCTGAATCAGTTAAACTGAGAGATGTTCAGTACCGTACTCCAGATCCAGCAGGCAGGTCTGACAAACGTTTTTCATCTTACTGCAGGTCTGACACACCTCTGTCTTCTTAAAACGCATCCTGACCCCAGGACACCAGCGGAACACGGTAAAGGGACGTGCACAGATCTGGCATAGAACCAGAACACAGGCTGTGTTAAATATTTCCTATCAAATAATTATAACAATAATAATAATGAAAAAGAGGTAACAAAAAGCAGTGTGTTTTTTTACCTTGCACTCTTTGCCATACTTTTCTTTGGTCTGTGCAAATAAAGAAATGGACAAGTCAGTGAGGAGTAGCTAATCCACCATGTTTCCTCTACGCACTTATGCCAACATTAAAGCTCGGTTATGAGATTTTAATAAGCGCAAGGTCTTTGCTTTTGGTACTAATCCTCTAGCATATTTTATAATGAAATACGACCCGCTGTCTCATTTCTACCACCCGATATGTGCAGGTGACATAATATTGCAGCGTTCCTTCAATCCTGTTCACGTTGCATGGATTCCATGTGCGCCACTGCACTTCATTTGTATTAACAAAACAAAACCAATACCAATATCCAAATGTCATTGGCAATATGGCAGTGAAACACAGCAGATAGGGACAGTCAACACTGAGTCAACTGAACTTACAACACGGTTCACTTAAATCCATGACACGGGAGAGCGGGAAAGTGAATAAACTGCACGTGTTTATTCAGATTAATTCAAAATATCATGATCATGCAAAAACATTCCTCCGCAGCTAGTATGTATTACAACTTTAAACTTCCCAACATAACGATGGTGGAAGTGTGGAATTTGCATGCACGTGGACTTAAACAGAGAACGAGCGAAAAACCAAACACAAGGCATAACGGCTTGCATTTCACACCCGTTTCTTAGGCTACGTCCACATTAATCCGAACAGTTTTCGTTTTTAAAATGCTCTTCTTCTACATTGGCGGTTTCCAAAAACTGCTTGTCCACACTATAACATCGGAAAACGCTTATATCCCTATACTGCACATGCGTAAAAAAAAGTCTAAAAACGTCATCGTTTTTGAATATCTTGGGTTTCTCAGACCACACCACAAAGTAAAAAGGCATTTTTGATTTTATCCAAAAGCTCTGTTTTCACTGGACGACCAAAGGGGGTGGGGGGCATCTCAGTGTGGACAGAAGGCCAAAAGGAGGGGGGGTTGTTCAAATGTATCTGGATTTTATGCCATCTTCATGAAACATATATAAATATGGCAAACTGACTCAACCATAATCTGAGAATACATGCATATACGTGTTAACTTTGGCCCTTTGAAAGCTCACAGAAATATTATGTCTACATGTCTATAAGAAACATGAATCTTCTTATGGCAAGTCAAACGATCCATAACTGAGTTTAAAAGTCCGCCAGCTTGTAATAACGTGCACGGTGACCTTGACCTCAATATTAAAATCTACATACTCACCATTCGGATGTATGGATTCTCTCCCAAACATGTCTGACAGAGAATAGGGAAGTCCTGTTTGAGAAAAAACAAAAAGGATGTGGTTCAGTGTTTAGACGTGGAAAGACTGAATAGAGCGAGCAGACATTTCTTTACTGCATATACATCGTCCTATGGAGAGCCCATTATATTTGAGACTTCAGGTGGTATCATTTCCTGTCATTTGAACACAGTGTTAATTTCCTGCACAGCTGAGCAACACTGAACCCCCCAATCCCCCCCCCCTTGATTTAAGGGCATGAGCTTTTAAAACGTGAATCAGCGTTTTCAAACCACCTCAGCAGACCATTACTCCTATGTAAAACAATCATCATGATTTGTCAATTCATGATGGCTCATTGGTACAGAGATGAAACATTTAGTATATCTAATAACAGTCTACTATCTACTATCTAATAACCAACCGTCTGACTATGTAAGAAAGTAGATTTAAATATCGGACTCTAGGACACGTTATTTGCAAAGAACAAAGTGTTCCAAACGGATATAATGAGGCACACTAATTACTCCTTTTTTAAAAACTTGTCAAAAAGGTTCACAAGGCATCTTGTTGAGAATAGAGGCATGTTTCCATGTTAACAAAGCAGAAGGTTTTACTTTCGTCTGAGTGCATGTGAGCGGCAGTCAGATATGAAGCTTGCAGGACCAAAAAAAAAAAAAAAAAATCACATTCATTACTTAAAACAAGTAGTGCTGCATTTACACTGTAGATTCATCCTTAATAACTGCCTAACAGAACTAACAACATTTCTTTGACAATTTCAAGGTTCCCCCCCAAAAAAAAGAAAGAAAAAAAAAGTATAACAGCAAAATTTGGATTGAAATAACATCTCTAGTTGAAAGCAAATATGAACTGGAGAGATGTAGCTGAGGTTGAGGAGTTGTCTGAGCCAGAAGACCCATCCAGAAGACACTGCTGCCATTTCTGTGTCTATTTCTACATGGATATTTGGAGCACTAAACAGACAGATACAGAGAACAGCATTGTATTATGCCACTAACAGGCTTGGTTTGTCCTTAATTAGTTTCACTAATGTTGGGGGGGGGTTGGATTCCCTAGTTCCCACTGAAGATTTTTTTTTTTATCTATGAAATCATCAGTCCACACATGGACATCATGCAAGAACAATCTTAATCTGAATAAAATGTGTGTACATTCTTGATGTTCATAATTGATAATTTTCCAGTCATTTGGTTTGCTTTTTAAAAAACATTATTTTAATTAAGCTTCATGCAGTAAAATGAACATGACATTAATTCATTTTTCAGTAGTACACCGTTTAGTTTTCTAACCTACTACAGCATGTTATTATGGCTTTTGCCGTTTTAAAGGTAACATTTTTATCAAGATTTGGGGGGGGGGGGGGGGTGTTAAGAGAGATTGGAAGGGGGCACAAATTGTTTAAGAAAAAAAGAAAAAAGACAGGGCATCATTTGGGTACTCTGCATTTTATCGCTTTTCAAATAGAATAT
Organism: Ictalurus punctatus; assembly: GCF_001660625.3. Lineage (NCBI taxonomy): Eukaryota > Metazoa > Chordata > Actinopteri > Siluriformes > Ictaluridae > Ictalurus > Ictalurus punctatus. Next base: position 11,221,624 of record NC_030433.2, on the reverse strand, counting down.
GCATAAATGAAAAACCCCACATTCCCTCTCCCTCTGTATTTTCACTTTGCTGGGGAGAGGCGGAGCTTAGTCGGTCTTTTACCTAGCTGTCAGTCCAGTATTGCCAACTTAGAAACTTTTTTTTTTTTTTTTTTTTTAAAGTAAAAAGCACCTAGCAACAAAACAAACAACTTTTTGGACAAACCTTAGCAACTTTCCAAAAATCACCAGTACTGTCCTGCAAGCGCCAGGTCTTGCTTTCCTGCTTTCCCTCTCTCTGCATCTGCTCTGTTCAGTGAGTGTCTGAGAGCCGGAGATTTAACATCATGGACAACGATACGCGACCTTCATCCCAATTTACATCATTCTTATGCAAATGTTTTTAGAATGCAAGATGAATGTAATGGAACATGTTTTACATGTAAAACAGTCCACATTATTACAGCCTAGTTCTCTTGTTCAAAGCAGCAAGTGTTCAGAAACATTTTTGATCATTCATGTTCCATACCTGCCCGTTATATAGTTTTATAAAAGTCATAGAAGTTATTTTTTAAAAATCATAAGTTATGAAAAGTAATTAGGAAAAAGTACAAAAACACAATATATATACACATACACACATACATATATACATACATACATACACACACACACACACACACAGATAGGGGAGGCTTGGAAGGGGTTTAGTTAGTTACAAAAGCTTGAGACCCTCTGATCTAGAGCATCTACAAAATGACTGACAGGAAGCCGGTCCAAACACAAGCAAGCCTTCCTGACCGGAAATCAGCTTTCCAAACGGGTTTTCTTAGACACTTAATACACTTGTGCTGAGACCACGACTTAATTATTTTTCATGTTCGACATATTTTGCTGGTTATTTTGTACAAGTAATACATTTAAAAGCGACCATTACACCTTTAATGAGCAGTTTACATAGAAATAACAACGTGCTTAACAGTTAGAGCTGGAATTGTTTGTACTGAACGTTAAGTGTACCATTTTCTATCTAAAATGTTAATGAGTGAATTAAAACATGCTTAGAAATGTATTCCCTCTTTCCATAAAAAAAATGCAAACTTTCCCCCCAAAAACGAACGTTTTCATGCGGTGTGTATGCACATGGTCTGGAAATGTAAAAAAAATAAATAATAATAATAATAATAATAATAATAATCAAGACACTGGAATTAAAACGTATCGTAAAAATTACAGAATTGTTTAATATTTTCAGCAGTTTATAATAATAAAGAAACATGGATATTGTTTTTAATACATTTCATAATTTAAAGCGTTATTATTTAGCTAGCTAATACTAATGCTTTTATGCGAGTTAGCTAAGGCTTTACTTACCATTTACAGCCACACTATATAAAATAACGTAGATACGTTAAAACAAATTGAGTACGTGTTTTTTAAGTATTTGGTTATAAGTAGTGTTCATTGGTTTTAACGAGTTTTTAACATTTTTATTTAGGTTTAGTTAATGAGCTAACTAGCTTACATTAGCAGCACGTTAGCTTGCTAACGCACTAGGCCGGCTGCAACAACTTGCTAGCTGAGAGACAACCCTACACGATTATCCACAGTTTTGTGGTAAAAAAAATATATATATATATATCGCTAAAACTGCGATAATAAACCACAATTTTATTAATAGAAAATGTCTAATATACTTACAGAATCTTCCCAATTCTGTCTGTTGTACGTGTTAGAACCTAAGGAAGTCGCCATTTTAGAATCGTCTGCTTCTGCTTCTTCTTCTTCTTCTTTTTGTTTTAATGGCGGTTGGCAAATCAGCTAAAGGTGCATTACCGCCACCTACTGGACTGGAGTGTGGGCAGTAGATTGGCACAGAGGTTCCCGAACTTTTCCAGGGCAAGGACCCCCAAATGGCATTAAAATTTGACCGAGGCCCTTTACATTACATTAGGAATTGATTGATTGTGTGTGTGTGTGTGTGTGTGTGTGTGTGTGTGTGTGTGTGTAGTCGTCTGAGGGTGAGAAAGAGAAAACATACAAGTGGGAGGGATGGGCACACCAAATTGTTGAGGCCCCCCGGGCGCCCCTGGTGGCCCCCACTTTGAAAACCACTGGATTGGCTGAAAAAAATAAAATAAAATGGAAAAATAATAATACCAAAACAATACTATATAAATAAAAGAAAATAAAGAGATAAATAACTATATACTATATATTCCTACTAGATTACTAAAGTCTCTCACTTATCCCAGTATTTTTTAAATAGTTTATTAGGGGACGGTGCATCTTCCCAGATGTTTTCCCCAGCAAGCCATTTTAGAATACCGAATACTAGAGTTGAAGAAAAAAAATTCTTCTAGGTGCTTTTTCCTCGTCGTTTACTGGCCAAAATACAAATGTCACATTCCCCCCTATATACGTGCACTGTCTAGGGTGTATAAGCCATTACTTCAGACCTTAGGTACTACACTAAGTATAAACTAAGTAGTTATTTGGGATTCCTCCTCAAATCAGCTTTAACACTGGATGAGTACCAAATAACTCACTACTACTGAACGTTTATGCACTATATAGGGTGTGAAATAATAGCTTATATGCAGTAGATAGTGCACTAAACATCCAGTAGGTGGTTATTTGAATACAGCTAGTGTATCAGCAGGTTTGAAAAGGAATCTCGCCATCTAGTGTTTGGGAGCTGAGTGACGTCAGTGTACATTCATGTTTGTTAGCAGTGAGCGCAGAGTTTTGAATTAAAGCTGTTAAAAAAGGTTACAAAACATTTTCATTTTTAATAGAAAAAGCAATCAGAGGACATTCCTGGAGTTATGTTGTGACTTTAGTAAAACTTTGAAACATAAACAATACTTTGAATTTTTTTTACATAAATATATATATATATATATATATATATATATATATATATATATATATTTATATATATATATATATATATATATATATATATATATACACACACACGTAAAAAAAAATCAGTTTTGTCAAAATTGTACGATAGATATCACCCAAATATATATATATATATATATATATATATATATATATATATATATATATATATATGGGTGAGATCTATCGTAAAATTTTGAGCACAGTCAATTTTATCAGGATTATTTATAAAATCCAAAAAAAAAAAAAGCTAGAATCCTGAAAAGAAATTTGTCCTGAATGGGTTCATACCAGTTATTATGAGTGATTGGTTGCAAGTTCATGATCCTCAGAATGAGTTTCAAGGGTGTGTGGGTCTGTCCGTGAATCATAAGGAGATCAGTGGATTCATATTTATTTATTTGTTATTTATGTTACAGCTAAAAATGTATTTTAAAAAAAGTGATGTGTACTTCAAACCACACAGTAATTTCTCAACTCATGATTGTACAAAATATGTTTCTTTGATATTAAGAACATAATCATCAGTAGAGCCTCAACTTGGATAAGTCACAGACCTTCAGCATGATTTGATTGGAATCTGACATATATATTGAAGGACCAAAAAAAACAACAATCACCTAACTTTCAAGAACTATAAATGTAAAGCCGTAATTTCTATCCACACAAAATAATTTGTAATGAGAAAATACATAAAATATCCTGGAAATATAGCTGTCGTATTCCATTGCACATATCATTATACATAGCAATACATAAAAATCTAAGATTAGTGGGAAATTAAGGTCACTGGTTAGATCTGATGACTGAGAATCACATCCCAGTTTAATAGCTTCAATCTTTTCTTTCTTTCTTTCTTCCTCCCTCAGAAAGAAACTTTCTGCCAAATTGTTTTTATATTGCATGTTCTCATACACTGCATGAAATCTGAACTATTGTTTGTTGTACTTTTATTGCTTGGAGATTTGAACAAATTTCAGACTTAACCTTCCTTTTACCCTTAACCAGCTGCTGATCTTTAACTTTATCTCTGTGAATAAACTTGTGTAGAATGTTTAATAGCTTAGTAAAACTCATGATAAGATGAGGAATGATGTATGTGTGTGTGTTTCTGTATTTCAGTCAGTTTTCTAATATCTTGGAAAAGGATTTCCTTAAACCTTTGAATGTTCACTAAAAGACTCCTATGTGAGGAGGTGTGGGCTACACCAGTCATTTTCTTTTACCACCGGTCGTGTTTCCAAATACAAAGCGGTCTAATTATACACTGCAAGTTATTAGAATGTCTTGACACTAATTAGACCTGACATGAAATGTAGGCTAATGCATGCAAACCACACTCTTTATTATTAACACATTTCCAGCTGGTGAACTATTCCACACTGTGTCTTATCAGAATTTATTTAATTTTTTTTAAAAACTAACAAAACAAAAAACACACAATGGTAAATTTATACGCTACTTAAATCAGAGAAATTAAATTCACATTATCATATGAAATCATCATCATTTGTTTATTTATTTTCAGGAAGCGCTTTATCCTGGTCAGGACTGTGGTGAATCCGGAGCCTGTTCCTGGATATACCATGGATCCCACACAAGGGCATCATTCACACACTTTTACACACTCAGGCTAATAAACACACTAATAAAGTTCCTCTAATAATGTTAAGATGCTCGTTCGTAAATCAGTATATACCAAATAAACCTGAAACCCACATGAACCCATGTTTGTGTGGGTTTCTTCCAGGTTCTCAGGTTTCCTCCCCGGACTGGTGGAGGTGGATTACCTATGCTAAATTGCCCCTAAGTGTGAATGAGTGTGTGAATGTCGGTAAACAGTGCCTCTTCCATGGACGGGCATCTCAGCAAGGGTAAATTCTCCTGTGGTGAAAAGTCAGGACAATTTTGCATAACCAGCATGTTTTCTGGTCAGTAGAAAGAAACCAGAGAACCTAGAGGAAACCTGTGCAAACATGGGAAGAACATGCAAAACTCCTAATGTAGCACAGTCAGTCTGCCTATGAGCAGTGGTAGCTAAGAGAATCGGAGTGCTGATCTGAAGGCTGTGAGTTCAAATCCCAGCACCACCAAGCTGCCTCTGCTGAGCACTGGAGATGTAACAATAAACATGATTCATCAGACCAGGCCACCTTCTTCCATTGCTCCATGGTCAGGTTCTGATGCTCACATGCCCATTGTAGGTGCTTTCAGTGGTGGACAGGGGTCAGCAGGGGCACTCTGACCGAGCTGCGGTTACGCAGCAAGTTGTGATGTACTGTGTGTTCTGATTCATTTCTGTCATAACCAGCATGAACTTTTTCAACAATATGCGCTACAGTAACTCTTCTGTGGGATCAGACCAGATAGGCTAGCCTTCGCTCCCCACATGCATCAGTGAGCCTTGGGCATACATTACCCTGTCACCGGTTCACTGGTTGTCCTTCCTTGGACCACTTTTGTAGGTACTAACCACTGCATACCGGAAACACACCACAACACCTGCCGTATCGGACATGCTCTGACCCAGTCATCTAGCACTTGTCAAAATGTCTCAGATCCTTACGCTTGCCCATTTTTCCTGCTTCCAACACATCAACTTCAAGAACTGACTGTTCACTTGCTGCCTAAAATATCCCACCCCTTGACAGGTGCCACTGTAACAAGATAATCAGTGTGATTCACTTCACCAGTCAGTGCTTTTAGTGTTATACTTACATACTTCATTACTTCCTAGAGTATACACCTCTCTGGCATTGAATAAGTAAAAAACAAACAACAAAAACAAAAGGTTTTAGTTCTAGGTGGTGGTAGTGATGATGATGACGACGACGACGACGAGGGGTGTGAGCGTCCTCTAGCGGCTGCTATAGTGTACTGCTATCAGTGTGGAGGAAAGACAGAAAGAGACAGAAAGAGGGACAGAGAGAGAGAGACAGACGAGTTTATCTTGTGTTGTGCCAGCAGCAGAGAAACAGCTCCACATTAAAACCCGGGTCGCTGCACTTCAGATCAGAGACTGACACGCAGGCAGTACAATGCGCTTTTAAATCATTAATTGACCCAGAACCAGACCGGATTCACCGTCCTGCATAACTACTCTACAGCGGCGAAAGGGTGAGTGCATGCCTGGCTATTTTTTTTAAACATGGATTTTGATCCTAATGGATATTTAACGTTAGCTAGCCTCCTTGCTAGTAGGAGTCTAAGCAATACAACAAATGTCAAACCGAGATTAGCAGACCAGATTGCTAACTAGCTCACTAGATTAACAAATACAACACAATAACCTGGATTTTTTTTGAACGAGCTAACTAGCAGCAGCCGCAGCAGTAACCGGAAGGAATCCATGTGGATTGAGGAAAGCTAGATATGAGTAGCACTGCCGGGAGCTGCAAGCTTAACACTTACCTAACTGTCCAGCTGCAGTTTTAAATGACTCGAGATTAATAACAGATAGTTTCATAGTTAGTAGAAATAACTAGACTAACTAGCTGTCTGTCAGCGTGGTTACTTTTCTTTCCTCCCTGTGTTAACATTAACTGGTTAGACGGTCTAAATGAGCTAGCACTTAGCTAGCGAACTCTAAACCGTTACACAACCTCGACTTTACTTTTTACTGTTCAGTAAAAATAGCCGATATATTAGATGAATTTAGGTTATAACCGCCCTGTGATAAGTTTGTATCTGTGTAGTAGCTGTCGAGTTTAGCTCCTAGCACCTAATTTGCTAAGTTAGATAGCTTAGCAAGTTTCACGTTTAGCTGTGTTTCAAAATGAACCTGAAGTAATTATCCTGCTGGGGAACCCCCCCCCCAAACAATACAAACTATTACAGAAATTCTAATGGTTTCTACTACAAATACCATTACAAACCATCAGCTGTTAACCATTAAAACCATTACTACTATTGGTCCTTAATGGTATACACTAGACATAACATGCCACGAATAAAAGGCAACAAAATACCAGTAGAGACCTGTTACAGTTTCCATTAAAATCAATACAAATCCCATTAAATCCACAGAAAGGGTATAGCAGAAAATAATGTCTAACGGTTATTTAAACGCTTCAACTCAGGTTTGTTGTGTGTTTCCAGTTGTATTGTATTGTGTCATATACTCTCAGAAATAAAGGTGTGAAAGTTTCTTGTCGCTGAGGTGGTTCTGTTTAAAGAACTGTTACACAGCAGGTTTAACTGCAGCATCCTTCTTCTTCCTCTTCTTCCTCGTGTACGTGTTCAGTTTGTCCCCTTAGTGGAACCTTTAACGGTTCAACAACACTACAGCAAGGTTTTTAGAAATATAAGAACCCCAAACTTCTTTCGACACACTCAAAATAAAATATAGTGAGATATATAGTAAATGGTCTGCACTTATATAGTGCTTTTATCCAAAGCGCTTTACACTGTGTCTCATTCACACACCAATGGTAGCAGAGATGCCATGCAAGGCGCTAACTTGCCATCGGGAGTAACTTGGGGTTCAGTGTCTTGCCCAAGGATACTTCGGCATGTGGAGTCATGTGGGCCGGGAATCGAACCTCCAACCCTACGATTAATGGACAACCCGCTCTACCACCTGAGCCACAGCTGCTCATCCCCATCCCCCCCCCCCTCCCCCCCCCCTCCCCCCCCCCCCTCTCTCTCTCTCGATATAGATAGATATATATATATATATATATATATATATATATATATATATATATATATATATATAGTACAAAGCACTTCAATGAGTGCTTCTGAGCTTTAGTGTTATGCACAACAATACAAAAGTAAACAAAAATAAATTAGTTTGTCATTTTGCAGGAAAATGAAAAATGAAACCCTGGATTTTCAATTTCAGCTTATGTGGAAAAATTGTTATATCGCATAAAATGTTTGCAAATAAAGCACCGTATCCATCCCGCGTGTTCAACAGAGCAAATCCAGGGAAGCTTCTGGGGAAACTGCCGCATCTCGCTTCATTCTTTTCTGAGCCAATTATCCAATTGCATGATCTGTCTAGGCAAAGTCACATGATTTATATATTTATTTATTTATTTTTGGATTCTTGTCAAGGAATTAAGGTAAATGTGTGTTCTTTGTAGTTGATGCGCATGCCTTCTTATCGAAGCACGTAAGGTTTTTTTTTGTTTGTTTTTTTTTTTGTGAGCATTTTGGAGATTTTATTCGCATCTGGTGTTTCCATCGAGTGCTTTTTAAATGTTTTCATGCGATGTCCAAAAACAGAGAAAAATACGTGGATGCAAACGGAGCTAATGACTCGTCCTGTACTAGTCTTGTGCTCGTCCAATAAAATGCGTTCTAGAATGTTTGTCCCGCCCCCTGGGGTGGTACTGCTTTATAGTAGCAGATCATTAGCAGTAAACATGGTTCGTCTGTGTGTTTTTGACTGTGTGCCTTCCCAGATACTCTTCCCTTTTCCAAGTATGCCTTGGTTGGGGGGGAAAAAAGGCTTTTTTTCTTCTCTTGTGGTATTTTTTTTTTTTGTTGTTGGTTGTTTCATTAATAGAATTTCTGTGATTCGGTACTTCGATCTCTAATAGTCAGTAATGTAATTTTATACCACACTTCAATTAAATGCTGGAATCTGATTGGTCAGAAGGTGTTTGTTTTTTTTTGTATAACATCACGGCTCGGAAAGTAGTTCTGGCTGTAACGTGAATGATATTTTTGATATTAATGCACTTGTTCCAATCCGTTATTCTTCCAGTGGTAACAGCTCATACACAGGGACTTGTACGGCCACGTATTCTAAATGTAATAAACAGATTTAAAAATGGTGTTTGTTGACAAATTGAGCGTGGGATCATTGATGTGGTGAGGTTTTTTTGTTAAGACGCATTTAACGTATGTGGAATGAGTTTTGGTTGTAAGTGCTTTGTAACAGTCACGATGCGTCGCGAAGTTTACCAGCACAGGAAAGTCTTCAAGATGGGTTTCTTGGTAAAATGACAGACTGTGGAAATAGAGAGAGAGAGGGAGGGAAGAAAGAGAGCGAAGTCTGGTGAGGGAATGAGTGTTTATCGCGGCTATAACAAAAGCAAGAACAGGAAATAACTTGTCTCTTTGGTGTTCTGCAACATTAAATCTAACTATAAACTGTTAAAATGTGTGACTTGGCATTCAGTAACGAATCAAACATTGTAATCACTGTGTTCTGAGTGGAATAGCACACTCCAGACTGTTATACCCAACACTCATGAACCTGCAGCTCTCCGTCACCAACCGCGCTGCTGACGGTTGAGCTCCGCTCAAACGCGTATGTCGTAACTCCACAAATACACGGGACTTAGTTGTTTTTACGATATTTAGGATGCAGCTTGTTATAAAGAATGTGCTGTAAAGTTTAACTGTGCCGGGAAACATAAAGTTACAGCTTTACCTCTGATCATTACAATGTGTTGACACTGGAGACTCATTCCAAAAAGCGCTAATTAAACGTCTCCTCAATGAAAACTTCACAACATACAAGATGCTGTGTAAGTTGTTACTATAGAGACAACAGTGTGTTGTAGGAACCTGCTGCATTAGGGAAAACAATACAAACCTGTGTTTTAGAGACTTGGGTATATTAGATACCTGATATACCCGAGCTGTTGAATTTTGTAAATAAACTAGAAAAAAAAAAAAAAAAGAAGGACCTATAATATAATATTCAATATTAGGTTGGACAACACTGTAATATACTTTTAATGCGGAGTGTTCTTGCGATCAGTTGTTTGGTAGATTTAGGGGTGTGCACACTTTACTATGTGCACTATGAAGCCCGCTTTCTCACAGAAATAATCCCGACAGCTGTCTATCACGTGACTCTGTGACCTGGTCCATGTTTGATATGGAAACAAGAAATAAGACGATAATGTGGACGAAGGTTTTGACAGGAAGACAATGAGGATTGTCCGTTCTGCAAAGAGTGCAAAGAAGTAGCTATTTTTATTACATTTCTTTAGGGCTGCAACTAACAGTTATTTTAATAATCGATTCATCTGTCGATTATTTCTTTGAATAGCCGATTAGTTTGGATTGAAAGGCCAATTTTTACAAAAAAAAAAATTCTGTATTTTGAAAAAACATGTTCTTTCACATTCTGCACGATGTTGTCCTTCAAACATTGTGCAGATTGAAGGCTATGAAAAAGGTATTAAATGTATCTATGTGGACTATGCTATACATTGTGCAAAGAATTTTTACAAATATTATTATATTTTGAAAACAAAAACAACTGATTGTCCACAAGCTTTAAAGCTTGAAGACAAATCACTATACTAAAATGATAAAATATAAAAACAAAATCACAAACTAAGTGTTAACTGGTGAGAGGTTGAATGTTCTGCAGGAACACACATTCACTCGTTTGAACACAGTAACCTTCTCCTCTTTTGGGCGACCTGGATCGTGCACTTTTCCCGCAGCAGCTCACTCTGAGACCTCCGTTGATTTTCACTTTTTTTTTTCCTTGAAATGCGTTTTTCACCGTCGTGAAGCTACGTCACTGACGGGGTTATCCACAATCACAGACCCGGATAATCCATAATGACATTCATTGTCCATTATTTTAATTACTGATTATTATCGATTAGTTGTTGCAACCCTACATTTCTTATAGCATCATTGTTATTGTGATTACATTTTTCCCTCTCGCTCCTACACTAATAGATGAATAATGGATCAACTGGATTCAGGGATCTGCTGCGCATGACAGCAAATACATTTAATTTCCTTTCAGACTCTCATAGGCGGTTTCTTAGTGCTGTTATGGCTAGTTGCAGAGGGTTCACCATCCATCATAGGAATGTGCAAAGGGAAGACTGCGAGTGCCAAAAAAAAGTTGTCGATTGGGAAATCTTGGCTAAAATTGTCTAGAACGTGTCACATGTAGAACGATAACAAGCACAGCGTAAGATAGATGTTAGATTAAGAATTCTGCGAGTATTGGTGCTTGCATTTTCATTGGAATTAAATTTCTGAATAAATTGCATATTCCATATTTAGCCTATTTAATCGGTATCGTTTAGTATTTGATGATGGTCAGGATTATGTTTTACGTTTTTGGATTGAAGTTTGTGTTCGCGCGGCTTTTAAAACCGTGCGCTGATGTGACTTGCGACCAAGAAGATAGTGTTGAATGTTACTGTTTTCGTATCATCGTTTATATCCTTAGAGAAAATAAAATACTATGTAATATCGCGATGTAGTTTTAAAGGGATAGTTCATCCAAATAGTGAAAATCATCATTGACTCATCCTGTATGCATTTCTTTCTTCTGCGGAACACAGAAGAAGATATTTTGAAGAATGTTGGGAACCAAATAGTTTTGGCGCCCATTGACTTCCATTGTATGGACAAAAAAACATAGACATTTCTCAAAATATTTTCTTTTTTGTTCCACAGAAGAAAGTCAGTCATACGGTTTTGGAACAATATGAGGGCGAATAAATGATGACAGAATTTTCATTTTTGAACGACCTATCCCTTTAAGTGTGTAATATCACCCATCCCTAGTCACTCTGTACAGGATTTCAGAGGTTTTTTTGTGATGGTTGCAGACAAAATGCTTGAATTTGCTGTGGCTTTTTTCAAAATTTGCTATGCAATTTCCGGAAAGTTTTGTGTGTGTTATTATCATTGTTATTATTATTATTATTATATTTTTATTTATTTAGTTAGTTATTTTCCGGAAAACTACTTGAATTAGTGAAATTCACCAATTATTTCACCAATTAATACAGAAATGTATTCTTGTGATCTAAACCCAAACCTGACCGCTGAGTGTAAATTTTGGGGTCATGATGTCGCAACGATGTCACTTTGTTGTTCTGGTTACGAGGCGGCATGTGAAATAATCCTCAGCTGTATTAAGCACTAAACACTTGAAGTGCTGATGAAGTAAGGAGAGTGTTAAGGATTTTTAAGTAGCTTATAAGACAACGAGAAGTTGGTAGAGGTTTGAGTTTTAAACCTGCTAAAGGAAGTGGGTCATGTAGCACAGACAAAGCACATTGTCCTCAAAGTGTTTAAGTGCAAAATCAAAACAGGCTGTAAGGCACTTTAAGGCCTTTTTTTGGATGGCAGAATCTGTATCAAGTACCTGTGGTTTTGTTTTGTTTTGTTTTTTGCAAGCACGCACACCAACGTTTGGACAACAACAGAGGTTCTCACATTTCTTTTATCTGGAAGGCTGAACGGGTTAACAAACTCAACAGTGAGAAAAGACAAGCTCTTTGAATAGACACACACACACACACACACACACACACACACACACACACGAACGCCTCTGCCTAGTTTGTTTTGCTATAAATCTTCAGTTTGAAAGGTGAACGAGACAGAAAGACAGAGGGGGGAGGGGGGGGGGGGGCAAGAAATGAATGGGTCAGATCGGAGAAAAATCAAACGCAGCCTTTCAATGAAGAAAGTGAAAATTTTGTTAGATGCCAGAGGTAACGCAGTGGAAGACCTCGAGTCAGTAATGGAAGCTTACAGACTGGCTGAGGTTATAGCTCGGGCCTGTAAGAGGTGAACTTTGAGCCTGCATGGTGTTTTTCTCTGCATGCCTGTTAGAGGATACACAGTTCTTTCATACTGCACTTCTGCACTGAATTGATTTGGCTCTAGTTAGGTCAATACTTGCGTCCTCACCATTTTTATCCTCTTTCAGAAGATGACAAAAACGTAGAGCGTGTCTGGTACAGCGCTGGGAATATTCTGATCATGTTTTCCCAAGGGTAACACACCCCAAACCCCCCCATTTTTTTTATAGTCTATTGAAACCAGATGACCTCAGACGGCCTTCCAATCTGTAGCTCTGTTAATACTCTTCCGCTCGTGCTGTGCAGCACTACAGGGTTTAGCCCTTATGATAACGGGGAAAGTCCGCCGTGAGCAATCAGACAAATTGGACAGGGGAGAGGGAATCCGAACTCTCTCCGAGACTCCCACTGCTTTCCTTATAACTCTCGATCTGTCTCTCTCATGCTAGCTGTCTGCTGAACACAGCTCTCGGCTCCACGTACTGCTGGAAGTTTATTTATAAAAGGCTGTTGCATAATGGAGAGACAGGAACTCATTTGAATCTGTATTGCTCCTGTGACGATTGGGGCAGTTGAGGCCCCATGTAATGAGCTTTGGTTCAGAAAACTGACAAATGTATCATTTTTACATAACGCTATAAATGTTAATCAACCGGTTATAGTTTGGTTTCTTTTTCATTTTTCCCTCTCATTTTTCTTCTCTTAAGGATCGTAATTACTAGTAGGGCTACAACTAACCATTATTTTGATAATCAATTAATCTGCCGGTTATTTCTTCGATTGATTCATTCGTTGGATTAAATGTTTTTCTGTTTTTGTTTTTTTTTCTTCCACAAAAAACCATTTCACATTCTGCACAATGTTGTCCTTCAAACATTGTGCAAATTGAAGACTATGAAAAAGGTTTAAAAAAAAAAAATGTAAATGCTGAAAAAGAAAAGCACAAACTAAGTGTTAACTGGTGAGAGGTTGAATGTTCTGCAGTAACACACATTCACTCGTCTGAACACAGTAACATGTTTCTTTATTCTGTAAATGTACGACACGTCTTACATTTATATACAATTACCTGTTCTAACCCCGTTACAGTTACTGTGCTCATAAAAACACTGTTACTTTAGTCTCTAAATATCGCTAAATATAGCATCAAACATGTCTGATCAAAATGAATATTTTAGTCAGAGTTATTGCGCTTCCTTTCCACTGCACGCTGTTTGACGTGTATGCGTGGACTCGCGCTCATTCAGTGACGTGTAACGGAGACTCGCTCGCTGTAGGGACAAGTCTTTATGTAAAATGGAAATACTGGTGTGAATTTCTAACATTTACAGATAAGGATATAAAGGTAAACATGTCATTTCTGTGCTGAAGAAAACATGTCTAGAACACATTAAACAGCACACGCATCTGTCACAGCATCCGACACGACAAGCCACGTTAATACACTTACGAGTTTGTTTGAAGCGCTTAATATAAAACATTCTCCTCTTTTGGACGACTTGGATCGTGCCCTTTTCCCGCAGCAGCTCACTCTGTGACCGCCGCTGTTTTTCACATGGCTTTATTCATAGAAATGTGTTTTTCACCGTCGTGAAGTGACGTCTCTGACAGTCACAAACCCGACTAATCCATAATGACATTCTTGGCCATTATTTTAATTATTGATTAATTTTTGCAGCCCTAATAACTTGTATTGTTCACTTGCGAAAATGAGCTTAACTACCATGCATGCATCTTTGGTGATTTAAGCTAATATTTACAGCGCAGCATGATTGAGTTATATTGATATTACTAGGGATGGGTATCGAAACCCAGTATTAAACTGGCCCAGGTGCTAAATTCTGAAAGACCATAGTATCGATAAGCTCTGACACTTTCGGTACCGGAGAAATGAATAAACTATATTTCCTATTTACTGCTACGTAAATATTATCTTGCACATTTTATCTCACCAATAATTTCTAATAATATTTATCTCACCAATAATATTTAGACCTCCTAAGTCACATAAGTCTGCATTTTCGTTATTTGCAATCTAGAAGTGAGATCTCTCGTGCACGCAACAGCGAGCGCGTGCACACAACAAGAAAGCTTCCGTTTAATACACAGAGTGAGCATGGCGGAGAGAAGCAAATATTCAGAAGTGTGGTTACACTTCACTAGGGCTGATGCAGACAACGCTCATTGCCACAGGTGAAACGAGATTTTTGCTTGTAAGGGCAGAAACACGAGCAGGCCGTCAAAGCATGTTTCAAAAGTGCGTTATGTGCAGACAGAAATGAGAAGTTTTCCACCGCCTTGCTAGCGCGTCTCTGGTTCCCCATCTACGTCAGGTGTGTATGCTAGCAGCCTTCCCAAATAACGACGACATACAATCATCGCATAATCCAGGTCTCTCACTGCGTCACATCTCTGACATTAATCCGACATCTTTTTGCTCATTAAAGTCCTGTTGAATCGACGTTGTTCACGCCGTTTTAAAATAAATGTCAAATAATTGGTTTGCTTACCTCACGTTGAATCCATTCGGGTGAAACGACATTACGCAGCCAACATATTTTCTATTTGTTTTAAAAATGATTATCGTATTTATTTAACATTTCAAAAAATAAACCAACGTTAATTCCGTTCTCAGTTTATTTATCTTTTTCATAAAGTACCGGGTCGATAAGCAGTGTTGGTAAGAGTAGTAATACTGTTAAAACCTTAACGATACCCATCCCTAGAGATTACTCACTGTATTGGTTCTATAGATGTGCATCCATTTTATCAGGTCAGTTTTCTTTTTCTCTGTACAAGTGAAAGCGCGGAAAATGGTGACATGTAATAGTGTGAACATCCGTCTTTCGGGTCATACAACAGACGATACAATTATCAGTACGTTTACATGGACAACAATATTCCGAGATTAGCCCGATGAAGACGATTCTCTGATTAAGAAACTACCATGTAAACAGCGATTATTGATGACCTTAATCCGATTAAAGTCATACTCTGAGTAAACACAAATGGAATTAAGACGTGTGGAGTATTCCTGATTTAGTCGCATTATAGACGTGCATTAGGCACGTACACACCTTAATCGCACTATTAACGTCGTGTGGGAGTTTTCACCGCATTCTGTGACAGGACATGTACACACACAGCAGTGCGCAACCGTTTGACCGCAAACGAGCACGGCTCCGTCCCAAACCGTGTACTTTCCTACTATATAGTAGGAGAAACACATGTAAGTAAGTACACGGTTTGGGACGCAGCCCATGGCTTCAAGCAGTCGTCTATTTGCGCGTATAGCATGACAAATAATTAAAGCACTTGGAGCTTTCGTAAAACGAAAAATAAAAACCTCCAAAACTGTATACGGTACCATAACGAAGACGAACTTGATACATGAAATGCTGGAGGGAACGTTGTACGTCGTGGCGTGGGGACGTAATGACGTGTGCCGTTAATCGCTCTACGTTCTATAACATGTAAAACGGGAATATGAAAGGAATATTCTAAAAGCAACTCATGTAAACACCTTAATCACAATATTGTCTTATTCAGAATAAGGTCAGTAATTGGATTAATGCTGTCCATGTAAACGTAGTCTATTAAACAAGTAACAATTCGATTCACTCCTGATTCAGTAATGATTCAGCTCAGTTCTGTTCAATTTAACATGCATTGACGTATCCTAATTTTGACTCTTCGATAAACAACCATTTATCGTTTATCGTAAGAACATTTCTTCACCATCTTTTTGTCTGAGAATTGGTGCTAAGATACTGCTAAAGCAATTGTTACCTGCTGCACCGATTATCTGCAGGTTCTCCTTGGGTTAACGTTACTCCTGCCTCCTATTCCCACCCATGTACCCAGAGCTCCACCCCCAGAACCTGGCTCGTGGAGTTCAACTAGAATGAGCCTTAGCAAGGACCATCATGGAATCATTTTTACGCACACACTTCTGACATTTTGCTCATGCTGATTTCTGAGAATGGTCAAGACTGCTTTCGCGTTCCCATTTCCCTAATCAAAGCTGTTTGATTAGTTCTGCAAAACTGGCCATTCAAACAACAATCAAAGCTTTATGTAGATAGTTATTTATTTATTGTATTTACAAAACTGTCCAGGAGCAGTGTCGCTAATTCTGTGTCCAGCTTCATCCCCTTCAGCAGTAATGAATTACTCCAACTTGTAAAATCGCTGCCGGGGTTTATTCGGGTTTTACCGCTTTTCATGTTTTTTTTTATTTATGTTTTTTGCTCATAGGAGAACTATCTGGCTGCGCTGGGAGCTTACCTATTTCTCTCTCTCTCTCTCTCTCTCTCGCCATATATATATATATATATATATATATATATATATATATATATATATATATATATATATAATATAAAATAATTATAACTTTTTTCTCAATTGCAGGAAATTGTTTTGCAGTGATGTTTTGTTGGTAAATGAGGCCTTTTAGCTGTACACATGATGACATCACATGGTGCATTGTCACACGTCTCCTTCGAATATTGCTGTTTCCCCCTGAATTTTGCATAAATTTTCTACGATCGCAAACTCCGGGAGGAACTGTTCAATTCTTACTCCTTAAGTGCTTTCCGATTTTTGATGGCAGTATGGTCTAGGCTTGTAAACCGAAGTGGCTGATGCAGCACATCGAAAAGTGTTGAACCGATTTTCTGGTTTGTATCATGGTTTTTTTCCACTTTACTCCCGTACTTTACAAAACAAGGTAGCAAATCTGTTTAGTGTAATCGTTTAAGCACGGTATTTCGAGGAGATCTACAAGTCCAATAAACTGGAATTAGGCTTAGTAATGCTCTTCTCGGTGTTGGCTGTTTCTCATTACTGACGCGCTTCCGTGATAATAGTGCTGGCCTTCAAAACGGCACTGAGCTTCAGCCAGGAATGCACCAGCTTCGGGTTTATCTCCATCCACGAAGCTGTGATAAGCCTTCACGTTGTCTGCTCTGCCCCCATTTTTAAAATCAGTTTGATGTGAGATCATCGCCATCAGGTCTCTTCCAGTGTAGGCAGGTGAGCACGTTCTTGCCTTTTTTTTTTTTTTCTTTCTTCCTTCTGCTTAATTAAAAAAAAAACTGCGTTGGCCCATCGCATAATGTAGTGTTTTCTTCTCTAATTAATGTTTCTTGATTAGTTGTGGCAGAATGCTGACATGATTTTAATTGCTCATCAGTAATTAAAAGCATCTTTTGTATGAGCAGGGCCTTTCCGACATGCGGAGATCTGAAGTCTCACTCATGCAGAGTAATGAACGGAACGGGCTCTGATTTGCAGAACAATTGCTTTTACATCAAAACCTTCCCAGAGGTTTAACACACACCGCACAGATTTCTTCATTAATGGCTTTTAGTGTGTTTTTATTTTAATTTATTTATTTTTCTTCCCCTCATGTAAAAGATCATGCAAAAATGGAGATCCTTTTTGCATGCTTTGAAGGAGTTTACCGTTAGCGCTACAGTTGCTCATGAACATAGTTTCTTCTGAGAAATCAAGAATCGACATCCGATATGTTAGATGTTGATGATGGTTTGCGTGTCTGGTAAAGCACTTAGCACCCTGCTGAAGGCTATGTTAAAGACTTTTCTCAGTTGCACTTTATCTGTTAAGCCTCACGTAATAGTATTTGGAGATATTTGAAAATGCAGACGTGCTGCTCAGTCCCATGATTTGTTTGCCTGGAAATCTTTGACAAGGCTAAAAAGTGGTAGCTAACATGTAAGGAATAATAATAAGTTTCTTAGTGGAGTGGTGTGATACCACTCTGTACATCTCTTGTACTGATCATTTCTGAATTTAATATTAACTAGCCAATAACTAATATTGTGTTGCTAGCGTATTTTTAAAAGAGTTGCTTCTTGGTCTTAGACATGACTCGAGGACTGTGATGTTATCTCAAGAACCCGGGCTTCTGACACAATCTCCCTTTTACCCACACTAGTGAGAGATCATTGAAAGCGTGATTTGTCCCAGTCTTAAACTGTCCAGATTCCTGATCTTGGCTGACAGGAGTGGAACCTGATGTGGCCTTCTGCTTTTGTAGTCCACCCACCTCAGGTTTTAACATGTGTGTTCTGAGATGCTTTTCTGCTTACCATGGTTGTAAAGAGAGGCTATTTGAGTTACTGTAGACTTACTGTCAGCTTGAACCAGTCTAACCGTTCACCTCTGATCTCGCTCAACAAGACATTTGTACGTGCAGAACTGCTGCTCGCTGGATGCCCCCCCCCCCCCCCCCCCACCCCATTATGTTAAACTCTAGAGGCTGAGGCCCTGTTTACACTAGTGCGTTTTCGGAAACGATCTCCGTCCACGCTACACGACCGAAAACACGTCACATGACCATTCATGCACACTGGTCATGCGCATACAAGTGTAAACAGGAAGTTGGTTGCTAGTCACCAGCAGGCACAGCAAACCAGCGTTCCATGTAGGGCTTACACCGCTTGAAATGAGATTTGTTTCCGGTTGCTCTAATCATAGCTTGCCTCTTGCGCATGTAGGCAGCTGCAGTATTTAACTGAATTTAAATGAATAAACAGAATTTAACTGCACAATGGCTGCTAAGAATGACGACCAAGCCAGCAAAGCTTGCGGTTCAGTCTCCGTGTTGTTGTGTATACGATTAAGGTAGCGTAATGGTCATATGGTAGGGGATTGACGAATCAGGGAAGGATACACAATAATCCAGAAGAGCCAATCAGGGAGTGAATGTGGGCAGCCATGCCTTCGTTTTCAAATTTCTTCAATTTGGTCTGTTTTCACTGAAACGCGAACCTGGAGTTTTCAAACTAAAACGGGGTCTTTGATACTTTCCGAAAGTCTCCGTTTTTGAGCGTTGAAAATGCCGGAGTAGAGTAGACGACAGGCGTAACTGTACCAAAATTTTGTTTTTAAGTGAAAATGCACTAGTGTAAACGGGGCCTGATGTGTGTGAAAATCCCAGGAGATCAACAGTTGCTGGAAAAACTCAAAACCAGCCCATCTGGCATCAACAGCTATGCCAAGTCACTGAGATGATGTGACGTTTGATGTTGGATGTGAACGATGTTGGATGTGAAGCGCTTGAATAAATGAGCGTATGTAACAAAAAGAAATGCAGTGCCAAGTAAAAAAAATGACGTCATACTAGCGTGTCAGAGTGTAGCACTGCTTAGCCTAATGTAGGTAGTTGTTTAGTTTAGTTTAGTTTAGTTCTGGTCAGCAAAGCCAAGTTCAGTGTCTTTGCTAATGGTCGTGTATGATAAACTTAGAAGGCCAAAGTGTTTTCAGTGTATTCTCTTTGTGGTGAAACGGAGGTTGCTGTAGTAGGCGGATCCAGAGCGAGGGGGTTGAGAAATGTCTTTGCAGCTGGACACAAAAGGCATGAGAACCACCGCAGTATGGAACTTGAACAGGTAGGTGTTAACGGACAGAAATGCATTTTCTTCAGTCGGCAGTGAGGTAACAGTCCGATCATACGCCGTGACAAAATATCTTCCACGAATATCCACTAATATTCACATACCGTACATACCAAAGCACTTTCTATATCCTGTGCTGCCGTGCTAATCTTCAAGCGCACCTGCTTGACTTCCTGGTTCCCAGGTGCCTGCTAGCGGGCGTTCAGGCCCGTAGCCCGAGAGCGCCCATGGCCGCAGCTCATGTTCTGTTGTGCTGGAAAGAGTAATTAATCTTCAAGAAGAGCATGCCAAGCGAGGGACTGCATAACTGTTTGTCTTCATCGCGGGGGCGCTGCTGAATCCTGGCTGCCCTCAAACACTCTCCCACCCCCCACCCCCTCATCCTTACTCACATTGTCCAAATGATGCCATCTGGTCATCAGGTTTCTTTCCTCTTGTTTCCTGTAAGCTCTTCAGAGGCACAGCTTGTCTTCATTATTTTTAGACAGGAGCCGGACTGATCTCTATTGGGTTAAATTTGCCTTTTACATTTCCGGCTAGGCGGAAAAACAACCGGTTGTTTATATATTTGACCGTATTAAAATGTGGCTATTGAACAGGTGTACAAACCTGTAGGTCCTGTTTCTGGTGAATGAACCAACACTAGACTGGCCTCGGCATGCTGGACTTCCATCAGTTGTACGTGATTTTATCATGCGAATGCGAAATGGTATTGGTTCTCTGATAGAACAGGGTGTTAGAATTCAATTTGTCTTCTGTATCTATCCGAGTAAAATGCCTCAGTGCCTAGAAGGCTGCTATCCTGATGAGTTTCACGGCTGAAATGTGAGTCAACTTTGTGCATTTCTCATGCCTCAGTCAGGCGTGTAGGTTCCAGGAGATGCACCCTCTTTACTCAAAGTCACAGGAGCGTTGATGTTCAGACTCCTGGCCAGCATATTTTGTCCTGAAAGAGGTACTGGAAATATTAGGCATGTGTACTGAAATTCATTGTATGTAACGGGATATTGACTGCCATTCATGCCAGGGGTGTAACAATACACTGCATCATATCATTCGATACAAGGCTCTTGAACTGATACATGTGGGAATCGAACAGTGCATTCAACAGACACCTGGCTGGTTCAAATCCCGCCTCAGCGGAGTTTATATGTTCTCCCTGTGCTTCGGGGTTCCCTCCAAAGACTTGTTGTAGGCTGATTGGCATTTCTAAATTGTCCATAGTGTGTGTGTTTATGTGCGCGTGATTGTGTAATGGGTTTCCACTAGGGCTGCAACTAATGATTATTTTCATAATTGGGTACAAACACACCGGAATATATATTATTCATTTAGGACTGTAGTTTAATTCAGTGCTTTTTGTGCATCCGTAAAAATAGTGCATATACACTTAAACTAATACATACGTTTATATTATATAATAGTATTTATGCATTATTTTTATAAAAGGTAATGTTGACAAACAGTAAACTGAAGAAAGTCATTGTCGGTAAGTCTGGGTGTTGGGCTAAAGCTAGCGGTGTCACATTACGTGCGTGTGACATCATGCACCGTCAACTAAGAAGTGGGTTATACTTCCGATTAGTAAAAAACTAGTGTTCTATTTGAGACGATATTACCTTTCTAATACATACACTAGACGGTAGATTACACAGTGCATAGGGTAAGTGTATAGTACGTCATTTGGGACACAACTTTAGTATTTACTTTCCGGGGCGTGTTTTTGGAACAGAAGTAATGTAATGAGTAAACATGCCCTGTGTCGCGCGCAGACCAACTAGGTTGATGAGATTCATCGACAACGATTTTCACAATCAATTATCAATTTTAGCAATTATTTGTTTCCGCTCTACTTGCCACCCCGCCTTGTGCCCCAAGTTCCTTGGGATAGGCTCCCGGCCAGGCCGCGACCCTGTGTAGGAAAAGCGGTATAAAAAATGGATTTATGGATGTTACTCGTCAGAATTGCAAAATTGTCTGAATGGTGCACACCCACAAACGACAACATTAGTGCTCGTTGCATGTCCAGAAGAGACAGACTACAAGTGACATAAGCAACATGTGTCTTGCTAGTATGAACTCAGGGTTGAAGTGCACCCATTATGGTTTTTCAGATATTACCTTTAATGTAGTGTGTCATAGAGCTGAATGTAAAAACATCTGCAAAGTTTAAAAAAATCAAAGCACACGATAAACGGAGTTATTGACTCCCAAAAGAAGGAAGCGATTCTGAACAGCTTAAACGTGTCGTTAGTTATTCCAGACTTACTTCCTGTACTAACCTACGTAGGTTTGTAACAAAAAGCCCCGCCTCTGATCTTCATCAGCTGAAACTTGTTATGGTAGTGGGTGTTTCCTTTTTGAACACACTGACAGCGGTAGACCAATCACAACAGACTAGCACATCTGTCCAATCAGAGCAGAGTATGCTCTCTGAAAGGAGGAGTTTAGAATGAATCTTTTAGAACAGATCATTGAACGAGTCATTTGTGACATTGGGGGGGAAATGGTAATGCTGCAATTTTAAATTAAGATCACATTAAAGTGTTTTTTGACCTTGGATGCATGTAAATCTATTGTATGAGACTTAAAAAAAAAAATTTGGCACATTTCAAAGCCATAATAGGTGCGCTTTAATAAAATCCACAAGCTGTAATCTGAAAAAAGGAGCATACTCTTTTATCTCAATGGGGCTTTAATACGCTAGCGTATTAACGTACTATTTTCTCGAAACCAGGATGCAAAACTATAAGGGGGAAGAAAATTCCATTTTAACAACATTTTGACACAACCCAGTACACACCCTATCATTATATACATGCCCCCTGTTTCACCCCACCATCATCCTTACTGACGAGTGTACAATAGCTCTGCAGCGATTTCAGCCCACCGTTCCCCCGGCTCGTCTCTCCACCCTCTCCTCCATGCCTCTCAAGTCTTTATTCAGAGACCTGTTCAGACTTGTTTTATATTTGCGCCGCAGTATTAGAGTTTGAATGAGTCGTCCGTTGTAAATGGGTCTCTGATGAAATGCCTTTAGGCTATTTATTGGCAGCATCATGGTGGCTTGTTTTCTCTCCAAAGCTGCTGCTGCCTTTTGTCCTGCTTGTTCTGTCTGCAGATGCAGTATTTCAGAGGTGTAGCAGGAGACATTTTATAATGTATAAGTAAAGACGCAAAAACAATGAGGTGTGCTGTTGCTGGAAAATAATCCATGATGCAGCGGAGGAGTGTTTGATTGTTTTTTTTTTTTTTTTTTAAGAGTTTAACAGCACAATGCAGTTTTGAAATTATTATTATTATTATTATTATTATTATTATATGAACAGCACATTTTACATTATTTAGGTTTAATAGACAAGTTATCACTTACGTTATAGCAGCTATAAACATTTGTTCCTTCCTTTTTCTTACACTGGAGACTCCTTCCATGTTCCATAAATGTTAACTAAACATCTCCTTACAGAAAGCTCTATCCTATCAAAGATGAGACATGTTTTTTTTCTTTGTTGACCGAAACGTTTCTTTCGATAAGCACCGATTGTCCGCCAAGTGAGAACCTGTAAGCGAGCTGATACTATAGAAACGCCGAAGTATTAGAACAAGCACGCTGATTATAAACCTGTGATTTGAGTTCCAGCCTGTCAGAGGTGCTGTTCTAGGATTTTCCGAGCAGTGAGAGTCGAGAATTCAGCGCTCTGGGCTATAACGTATATAAACATATATTTAAACTAGAGATTCACCCATACTAAATTTCTCAGCCGATACCGATAACCGATTTATTCAGAGTGATATCGGCCGATAACCGATAGTTCTGCCTTTTTAAATTCTTTTAATTTAATAATAATTAATTCCACAATTCTGAAAGAAATGCAAATAAAAAAATTATTGTCTCCATTTCAACAAGTTGTTTCACAGTAACTGGTCTCATAAACAGAAAACACATTACTCAAATTAACATTAACACATGAACTAAATTCTGAAGATTAAAGTAAGACGTCTTAACTTATTGAATGTTATTCATTCATATTAACATTGACTGAAATCTAAAAAACCTCCTGTTAGTGTCACATTCAATCACCACAAACAAAAGCATTTCTACTTCATCACTGAACATCAAACTGGTAATATATAGGCCTAATATAAACCTTTTTTTTTTTTTTGAGGATATTAACTCATTAACATTAACTGCATATGAAAATTCCACTACTCTACAAAAATATTTCTGTGCAATATATAGCAATATATACCTTTTTACAACTCATCTTCATTTAAATCTTTCAATGGTGTACTGGCCCTTTAATTCAGAACGAGCAGCGCTAGTAGCGGCGGCGGGGCGGTTGTGGGACTTTTTTTTTTTTTTTTTTTTTTTAACTGCCACACAAGAGACATCATCTTTACAAAATCGATGTGTTTTCCCGCCCTCTTTTTATTGACAGGATATAATCGGCCCTGATCATCGGATGTTTTTAAACTATCGGCCGATTGTGGGGGAAAAACAGCCTTTATCGGCCGATACATCAGTGCATCTGTAAAATAAACACAAACTATTTCAATGATTATAATAATGAGTCTTTATTGGTCACATATACATTACAGCAGTCAAATTCTTTTTTTTGTCAGGAAGTTGGGGTCAGAGCACCAGGTCTGCCATGATACAGTGCCCCTGGAGCAGAGAGGGTTACGGGCCTTGCTCAAGGGCCCAACAGTGGCAGATTGATAGTGCTGGGGCTTGAACCCCCGACCAGTAACCCAAAGCCTTAACCGCCAATCCACCACTGCAGTGTGATTTTGCCACACAATCACATTCCTAGTCAAGAGCATCCTTGTTTTAAGTTCCATTCGGATTATTTATCCCGCGTTGCCTCAGCATTATGCAGGCTTCTGCTACATATGATGAAAGTTATTCAGACAGTGACCTTGATTTGTGATCTGTGTGTGTGTGTGTGTGTGTGTGTGTGTGTGTGTGTGTGTGTGTGTGTGTGTGTGTGTGTGTGTGTGTGTGTGTAAAAACAGCTCAATAGCTATGAGGAATGAAAACATCGTACGCTACTATGGAAAAGGTCAATGGACTTGATTGTCGTTAAAGTAAGTGGATGTTGAAGAGCGAAATGGAAAGGACAGTACACTGGAACTCCAGCGGCTTGTTCAAATATTTAATAACCCAATAAAGTGTAATGCGCATCATTATTCCCAAGGAGCCCAGAAAATAAGCTTTCTGCTTTCTGAGGCCTGTTTATTTGTTTGTTTGTTTGTTTATTTTACATTTTTCCTGCTCGTCAGTCCAAGTGTCGAGACCTTTTGCACGATCTTGGCACAGACATACATTTGATTACCTTGGCACAGGGGAAGATTGAAGTTCAGATGTCAAGAGCGCCAGCAAAAGAAGTGGCTTGTTTTTCTGCCTTGCCCCCGATGTTTTGCCAGAAAGCTGACAAGTCAGTGAATTGTCATGCTGAGCTGGAGAGCGAGATGAAAAGTGGTTCTAGTCCAGTGCTCTTTTTTTTTTTTTTTCTTCTCTCCTCTTCCCTCTGCAACTCCTCTAGTGTGTCTCCCATGCTGCTCTATAACCTACACGTCTCACTTTAACGCCGGCGTGGTAGTCTGAGAGCCGTGCAAGCACCGGGGCAAAGCAAACTGATTAAGTGTATTAGAAGTGAGGTTGCTGCAGGGGCTGGGCATTCAGAGCTCTTCATGCGAGTGCCACTAAGGCCGGCTTTAGCAGAACCTTCATTCCTGCTTAGCTCCTGGCTAACTTTTCATTCAAATCAGGCGTATTATTGATCTCATTATTACCTCTCTATAATACTTTCTGCTGAAATCTTAAACGGGGGATTTCCTGTTGCCTGGGAGTGCTGCGTTCCGACTAAAGGAATTTACAACCTCCGACGGGGGGGCGGCGACAACGACGACAAAGAAAACCTCACCTCAACTTGAAAATCTTACTTGGAAACACGGAAAGGTCTCTTCAACCCTGGAGTTGACTTGACATCAGAGTCAAGTGTAAATAAAATTTTTGGTTAACATGGACTATACATACAAACACTACCCTGTTTTGAGAAATTAAATACATTTAATTTCTCAAACCCCCCCCAGTTCAGCATTAGCCTCTTTTCTCAAGCACACAAACATCAGCTATATATCATAGACTATGGGTTCTGTGACCCCACATGGGGTAGCTTGATTTACAAATCTGCTTTTTTGTTTTTGTTTTTCATTTTTTTGCTGTACACTGAAGAGTCGTTTGGGTTTGAGATCAAACGATGAATATGAGATCAGAATTTCAGCTTTTATTTCCTGATATTTACATCTAGATGTGTTAAACAACTTAGAACGTGGCAGCTTTTGTTTGAACTCACCAAATTTGCCTAGTAATCAAAAATATTGCAACATGTAACTGATACGTGTTTCTTGCTGCCCAGGTGTGCCCTGTTAGATTAGTTGTTTAAACACTTGATAGCTCTGAATGTCTACTCTTGGTTTGAGCCCTGGGTATTTGCCTGTGAAGATTGCATTTGTGTTGAAAAAGATAAACCAACATGAAAACCAGAGAGCTGTCTATGGGAGAAAAGCAAACCATTTTGAAACTGAGGGAAAATTTGATCAGTACCATTGCACAGGCATTGGGAATAGCTACACACTGTTGGTGGTCGAGGAGATCCCCCCCGACCAACCCCTCCTGCCCCCTCCCAAGGAAAAAACTATGTAAAACGCTTTGAGTGTCTAGAAAAGTGCTATATAAATGTAACTATAAACCGAATGTTCTGATTAAGAAGGAAACCACTGGTGTACTAACAACCAGACATCTAACAGGTCAGCCAAGGAAAACAGCAGACAAAACATGGCTTTGCAGTTCCAATACTTTTGGAGGGGACTGTACAAGCTATATGTCATTTATTTATTTATTATTTTTGGCTAACATAGCATGTTGCGTAGGAGTTCAGCAATAAAAACAGACTGATTTTCTCCACCCATCTACATGTGCTAATTCCTCAACGACATCACATCACTCTGACTCGGTGGAACAAAAGATGACGTGCACGAAAACATGCTGAAACGTTTTATCAAATATAGAACCTCAAGCATGTTAAAGTGCAAAACAGTTTTGGGCTTGTTGAGTTTACTTGAAAATCTGAATCAGACATCCTGTTCTTGCTGCTTACATCCAACCACTGGAAATGGGGGGAAAAACTCTATATTTGAGCATTTCTGTTTCAGGAGTCATTCTGAAGAGATTTGTCTGGTGCATATGGCATATCGAGATACAAAATTGCCAGATCCTGTAGCAACAGAATGTTGGTCCTAGAAGATTACGCCTGTGGGACATGTGGCATGGAAAAATAAGTATGACTCATTTGCAAGGGCAGCCATTGAGTACGTATCTATAACTTCTCCATGAGGCATTAGCTAATAGAAGAGACTTTGTCAAGTGCTGGTCTTTGGCTGTTCCCCAGTGTCCTGCAGTGCTGAGTTCTTAATCATACCGCACCGCTGTGATCTGGTGGAAAGTTTCTGCAGGGACGCCACGGTGTGGGCGACGAGTTGCTATTCTCAGAGTTCGGCGCTACTGAAAACTAATTAATTCAGGAACATGCATCCAGGCGGGTTTAAAAAAATAAAATAATTTATGCATGCTTACACGCATGCCTCGAAGACTCTTGCCAAATGTGCTGTGAAAATTCGATGGCAAAAAATATCGAACTGGAACAATGGCTCAAAGCTGAAGACTTTTCTAACTCTGGTGTTAGATCTGTGTGAACTTGGTGTAAATGCTAGGGCGTCTTCGCATGCCTGGCTCATTTGTGGTCGAGAGGTCCTTTGTTGCTGTTGGCTTATGTGTATTCATCTTTATTTTCAGAATTCGTCTTTCCATCCATTTTTGAAAGAGGTTGTTTTTTTTTATTTATTTATTTATTTATTTATTTATTTATTTTTTAATAAAATCAGTTTTGTTAAGTGCTTTTGAGAAAGAATAAGATTTTAAGATGACTTAATACAGAATTGTAAGGGGGGGACCCCAAAAAACATCTGGTGAGTTCTGCACAGAGGAAACGTCTTGTTAATGATTTAGGTCATAGTAGAGTGGCCAGACTGGAAGACCACTGTAACTCAAATAACCACTCTTTACAGCCATGGTGAGCAGAAAAGCATCTCCGAATGCTTCGGAACTTGACGCAGATGGGCAGGCGACCACGTCGGGTCAGCCAAGAACAAGGGATCTGATGCCACTGTGGATACGAGATGTACAAAACTTAAACTGGAGAGCATTGAGAGATCGGATATAAATTCTAAATATCGATGATTTAAACTGTTCGTGCTGGTTTTGCTTTTAAGGGAATTGGATTTATTTGACCATTAAGGATATGAGAGTCTGTGGTCTGGGTGTTTTAACTATCATGAAGTGTTGTTTCTTCCACATCACCACCATAACTACCGCCCTATTTTATTATTGTATCCTCTGCAGTGTTAACACACATGGGTTGCTGAGGACCTGTTGACGTGTACAGTCACTAAAGTGACCGTCTGGGTGCGTCTCCATGCGCCATCGTTAAAGCAAAAGAAAAAAAGCTTGGGCTAGGCACTGTGGCTTGTCGATGGTCTCATATCCCAGAAGAGCTTTCAGCACCTGGGTGAGGCGGCGGGCCAGTCTACATCCCAGAGTTCTGAGGGAATGGAGAAGAAAGTCTGAAGCCATTGTCAAAGCCTGTAAACGTATTCGCGTCTGTCTGGGCTAAAATGGAGCAGCAGGCCCGCTCCTGCAGCTGCTGATTCATCCAGACAACTGGGAGATGCATTCCACACCGGCTTTGGGGGAAGAAACCATTAGACCTACTCCTCCACTGATATCCGAGATTGCTATATGCACCAGGAATGAGTTAGCGATGATACTATACGCCTTTTGGATATCTATCTGTATTCCCATGTGCATGCTTGCAGATGAGTTTCACAGAGGACAAACCACAGCACAAAAAAAAAAAAAAAGTTTCAATATAAATAAAAAGGTATTAAATTGAAAACGTTTATTTTGGCGCTCACTGCCATTTTCTCCACGGTCCCTATTCTGCAGAGTTGTCCTCTGGTCATTCAGCAGGTAATGAAAAATGTGGCCCACCGTGGATGGAATTTAAAATTACAGCCCGAGGACACCATTCATGACATTTTTTTGTCAGTTAAAATGCCTTTCTGATGTGCAAAGGCACAGTAAGTCTTGCTGGAGGCAATGCTTTGCTGATGCCGTCGTAAAGAAAGCGCTGTAGCTTTTGCACCCAAACATAGCTCTCGTTTTGAGGCCCCTTCAGAGACAGCCGTCAATGCTCGACTAGACCGCTTTCAGCCTTGGTTCGTACACAGCAGGCGAACGCCGCGTGTTCAGATTCCGCCTGAGCAATAAGCATCCGTTTTAGTGAAACGATCAGGCGTAATAGCTTTGATTATTTTGCTTTTGACTTTGTATTTAAGCTCCTTGTTCTCAGCAACCTCGAAACCACACATGGGCAAACAATAGCTGGTTTAATCCGGTCTGCCAGACAAGTCGATTCTATCCTGCAGTAAGTCAATACCACTGTTAGATGTGTAAACGCAATTGAAGCACATTTTTCAGCAGATGCGTTAAACGCAACACCTTATCCTTATCATGATATCTCAGGAACGAGTGGTTGAATGTTTGTATGATTTTTATATTGGAATTATGACTATAATCAGTAGATTTTTTTCTCTCTGCCTGCTAGAATGTTCTTGTTAAACACTTGTTGATTAAGTTGCATAGACAGTAGGCTTACCTGTTATCCTAAAAACAGCCACTAGTATTTGTGTGTGTGTATGTTTATTCGTTATGTGGTATGTATCTAAAAGGAAAATACATACCATGCGACCCCCAACCCAGCATCCTAAGAACGCCCCCTGAGCTTAAACACTTTGCCTATCCATGGTCTAAACTGTTATCTGAAGTCGTGATAGGGTGAAGCGAGCCGATAATAACGGTTTGAGCAAGCACGCACGATGTGATTGCAGTGTTAGGTCTGTTTTTTTTTTATATATATGTAATATATAAAATATATTTTTATATATATATATATATATATATATATATATATATATATATATATATATATTGCTTGACAAGCACCCTCATTTCCCTCATTTTTTTTTTTTCCTCAAGAAAAGGTTTTGCGTTTTCAGAGTGTTATCATCCATGTCTAGTTGTTTCATGCAGCATCTACGCATAAGCATTATCGTAATCTTGACTTCTCCTGGGGATTAGGTTTAATTCTTTTCTTCCAGCCTTAATTGCTGTTCAGCAGTGTCACGATTAACAATGCTAAGCACAACCTTAGTGAACACTAATTCTCTTGGGGGGGTTGTATTTAATTTAATTACATTTGGATAATTTTTTAGACTTCGAACTGGAGAAGAAGCAGAGATTTGGCTTAGATGCCGTACTCTTTAGAAGCAGACCTGCATCTTTTGGTCTTTGCGCTCAAACTGAAGCAGCTGCATTGCTGTGTGTGTGTGTGTGTGTGTGTGTGTGTGTGTGTGTGTGTGTGTGTGTGTGTGTGTGCGCGTGCGTGTGTGCATGAAGGATGGCCTCAGCTGTTCAGACAGGCACCAGTGAAGTGTGACTCTGTTATTGTTGGCTGTCCTCCCAGCTCACCTTCGCTGTTTTCTGAAGCTGTGACACATGCCAGCTGAAGATATAAGACCCTTAGGCAGCTGCAATAACCATTGCCCAAGCCTCCACGCTTTTATTCAAACTTCAGAAAAGGGGTGGAAAATGTCGGTCCACCTACACAACGCCGAACTGTATCATGAAGCACTGAGAGCACTGTATCAACAGTCTCACTGAGTGCAGAGTAGCTTCAAGACCGTAGCGCTGTAACAGGATGCACAAGTTAAATATGATGCTGCTGTTCGCTAGTTGTGTTGTCAAAGTGGCACAGCTCTCTGTAGCCCTGTACGTGGTTTTGAATCTTGCGTTCTTCAATATGCTGAGTAGAGTTGCGTATCTACAGCTCCGAACTTCCCGGTCGCCGCATAGATTTACTTATTTATTTATTTCCCACCGGTCGCTTAGGCTTTGTTCTCAAACCCTTGTACCCCACTTTAAGAACCACTGGCTTACAAAATATTTTCTCTCCCTCCAAAGTGTCGCAACAGAAAAGCCTTCACTGTGTAGTCCGGAGATCACAAATTCAAATCCCAAGTGCAGATTTGGCCGTGGTCTCTGGGTGGGATAGGATGGCATACTCTCTCTCCCTTATCAATCACAGAGACTCTAGACAATTGTAGACGCATGTGAGCTCGTATTCGGAAGGGGGTAGATGGTGCTTTACTTGGATGTGGTTGGCTGGCTTCACCTGTCTCGGAGGAAGCACGTACTGGCCTTCATCTTGTAAGATTGCTTGTATGATGGACGAGTGGGTGGGTGGGAATTGGTCAAAACCAAATCAGGGAGAAATTCAGGGGGGCTTACTGAGGTGAAAGTTAGACTTGGGCTTAGACGTGGCTGCATTAATATTTGTCAGTAAAAAATCCTCACAAGGATAGTAAGACAAGTATGTGAGTGAGTGTGAGTGATTCTTACCTCACTGCCAGATTTGATGTGAGAACAGCCCTGGCTTTTCTCCAGAGTCGCCGAAGCTGCGGTGAATCTGCCAATCCAGCCATGGCCCTGATCCAGCAGCTCAGATTGGGCTTTTCCCCCCTCCTTTCACTCGTGTGTAGCTTGGCCGTCTACGATGTATCTTATTCAAGATAAACGCCCCTCCCTCTAGAGATCTAGCGTCTCGTTCTCATGTCTGGCAAAGGAAGCCCGTGCCGAAATCGTTTCTAGACGACGCGCTCACTGGGTAAGGGAGAAAGGGAGAAATTGACCTGTCGCCGTCGTCGCCGCTGTTGAGCATCAGAGCAAGACACAAGATCTGAATTATTAACCATCCCTCATGTCTCGCTTCCTGTTTATGTAGTGCCTGGACCTCAGTGAGATTTGGAGGTGCAAGTCTGCAGCGTTCACTCGGTAAACGTGAGCATGATTCATACGCCGTACTGTCGTTTTATCACACGGTTTCTCTTTCAGCTGTTAAAACAAAGACCGAGGCATCGCATAATGCATCATAAATACATGTGTATTACAAATCTTTCATGCTTGTGCAGTAATCTTTCTGAAGTCTGTCCAGGTTCTCCTTTTTGTGTGTGTGTGTGTGTGTGTGTGTGTGTGTGTGTGTGTACGTGTACTCCTGTCGTTGCTTGTTTCATCGATGCCTTGTGATTTTATTTCTGTTGCAGGAATGCCTGCGGAGGCTCCCAGGGCTCCAGTTCAGACCCAGAACTTCACGAGCAGCCACTTCTGATGAGATCTAAGGAGAAGGACTTCGTAGAGGTATGTCTTAACCAATGTGATGTGTAGGCGAATCTCCAAGTGACCGAATAGTTTTACTGGTTTGGGTTAGTGCTGAGAGGTATGATACCTGAGAACATTGTGGATTCTTTTTATTACAGTGACTCACCGTAACAAATAACTGATTGCTCCGTGTCATCGGACCTAAATATCACGACACGCATACGGTGTATTGTGGGATGCTGTGTGGTTTAACACTTACAGGACCAGCAAGAAGTATCTTCTTCAACTTCTTCACCTGTCCGATTTCAGTGAGCCTGTGTCGTGTGTAGCGTTGGATTCTGACAGGAGTAGGACCCGATGTTGTTTTCTGCCGTTGTAGCCCACCCACCTCAAGGTTTGACGTCTTGTGAGATGCTTTTCAGCTCACCACGGTTATAAAGAGTGGTTGTTTCCGTTACTGTAGCCTTCTTTTCAACTTCTGGTCAGTCTGGCTGTTTTTTGTTTTTTCCGCACCATTCTAAGAAGAATTTATTTGTTACATATATGTTATAGCAGAGTAAAATTCTACTGTTCGAACATCCCAACTTCTTAGGAAGTTGAGGTCAGAGTGCAGGGTCAGCCATGGCACTTTGCCCCTGGAACAGATGGTGTCAAGGGCTTTGCTCAAGGGTCCATCAATGGCAGCTTGGCTGTGTTGCGGCTTGATCCCCTGACCTTCTGATAGGTAACCCCAACACCTTAACTTCTGAACCTCCACTGCCCTGTTCTGTGTAACTTCTAGAGATAGAAAATCCCAAGAGATCACCAGTTTCTGAAATAGTCAAACCAGCACAGCTCGCACCAACAGTCCAACTCAACAAGATCACATTTTGTTTTTCCTGTTCTGATGTTCGATGTGAACATTAACTGAAGCACTTGATGTGCATCTGCATGATTCTAAATTGCATTTCATTCTATTAGTGTTTATACTCTGCAGTGATGAATTTAAATGTGTCCTAATCTACTCTCTCGGATTTCTGCCATTTCCAGGACCAACCGCAGACATATAGACGTAAAGTCCTTTTAGTAGCCTAACGTACATCCTACTTATTTCCTGTAATAAATAGTATTAATGTGAACGCTTCAGTGTGGTGATGCTGTTAGAAGAATTTGTGATTTTAAGCTTTGTTCTGTGATGCTAATTTAGCAGCTCTGTATGCATCGGGGGAAAAAACCCCAGCGATGTAATTTTCCTCCACGGCGTTCCAGTGAACTAAATGTGTAACCAGGTGCTTTAAATTTCACACCGAGCTGCGTAGTGGTGTGTCAGCATGAGGGTCTGTACGAGGTGTGATATCTCCTGAAAGAGGCTTTTCAGAGACCTGAATTGTCGCTTTGGTGTGCCAGGGAGAGGGTTGAAAAATGGGCCTCTGCTCGCAGTGCTATAGCTGAGAGGTTTAAAGTAGCAAAACTGAAGCACTGAGTGAGAGCAGAACATGTAGGAGAAAGAGTATTTGCAACGCGTGACTGCTGGCGTACGTGTAAAAGGGTTTACTATATGATATTTAATATTGTGAGAAATTACGGCTCAGTATGCTATTCAGGGAGTTCACAACCCAACTAGACATGTTGTTATAGGGAAATAATCAACAGCAGGCCAAAGTGTTTTATTTCTCTTACACCGCAGCAGTTTGGCAGCAATTAAAAAAAAAAAAATCAATTATAGGATGACACATTGAAATTTTTATCCATTTGTATTTACATTTAATGTTTTGGAGCCGTGCTGTTAGACGTAAATAATACACTCCAGGGTGTGCTACAACCTGATGCAATTAAATTTATTTATTTTTTATTTTTTTAATGAACCATACATTGTGCTTATAATCTTTCAGAACATCCACAGGACAAGTTCCTGTTAGATCTTATGTTGTACAAGTTAAGTTTTAAACTAGGAGTGTTTATTTTCTGGAGAAACTCGATTGACCTGCACAGAGCGCTGACTGAACTGCACATCAGACCTTCTTGCTCGACATCATTGCCTTACCTCAGGAAAGCTCTTGTAGCTGAATGAACACAAATCCCCACAGCCACGCTCCAAAATCTAGTGGAAAGCCTTCCCAGAAGAATGGCGTTTATTATAACAGCAATGGGGGAATAAATCCAGATTGGGACGTTCAACAAGCACATATGGATCTGATGGTTAGGTGTCCACAAACCTTTGGCTCACAGTGTACGAGGAAAGTGTGTCGTGATCGTTTTTGCTTTGTTGATGAATTTTCTGGCAAACATGTTCATTGAAAGGACCATGTGCAGTTATTTTGCATTCGGAAACACTTACTGAGTCATTTCCTTTTTCCTGGTCTTGTCAAATGTGCTTTCTTTTCACTCTCCAAAAACATTTGATTTACAGGAAACAAACATGCAGGTGACAAATTAAAGGAAAAGGAAAAGGAAAACAGTCTTAATAAGTTTTAATAATGTGTTCAGCCATCATGGGCTGCCAGAACAGCTTCAGTATGCCTTGGCGTGGATTATACAACTGTCTGGACCTGTTCTGGAGTCCGTGATATTGGTGTTTTGTTGACGGTGGAGGAGGGCACTTCACTCCAAAATCCTCCATAGGTGTTCTGGTGAGTATGAAGGCCATAGCATATGCTTGAACATTTATTGTAATACTCAACAAACCATTCCATGAGCTCTCATGCACTGGGTGTGTGGGCGGAGTCATCCTGAAGAAACCACGCCCATTAGAACTTTGCAATGACCTTTTGCTCTAATGTGACTTGAATGCAATCATGTTAGGAATAATAAACGCCTCCCACGTCGCCATAAAGCCACCGTTTCTTTTTGCTTTCATTTGTCACCCATCTGGTGGCTTGTTGTACGTTCTTTTTAAATAATTGCTGCCCAGGCAATAATTGTGGAGGCCTTCGCGAGCCCACGGCTGCCCCACACCGAGTTGTGAGCTGTGCTCCCGTATTGCTGCTTGTAGCATTTTCATCTTTCATAAACCTCTTTTTCTTCTCCCCTTCATGGAGGGAAATTGCGATAGAAGATGAATTATAAACTTAAATGAATAATT